>NC_043000.1:86841319-86973819 GCF_006345805.1 Octopus sinensis
AGTCAAGCAGCCAGTTCCTCTGAGGTTTGTCCAAAGACATTTACAGTTAGAATTGATTCAAAAAACCAAAAGAGAATATATACAAGTAAGAGCAGTTTGCAGTGACGTGATGTCTGAAGATATTGATTGTTGACCGAGAGACATAAGCACTGGGGTGAATTGATCTCAGAATATAAAGTAATGTAACTAAGTATTGCTCGACATTTAGTCCAATACTCTACTGTTTCTGCCAGCCAAGGTGATCGCCTAGCCTGCTAAAAATAGCAGTTAAATTGCCTTTAGATCATACACAACGGCCTTAAAAATGATATCCAAGACTATTGTATAACATACTGTCTTGAATATAAGCCTGCTCATTCAGTGCTAACCTTCGGCTAAACAACAACAAGCAACATCTTTTGATGTTTGTCTATAATATAGATTAATATAGATTCTATATTAATCAAACATCAACAAGCAACATCTTCTGATGTTTGTCTATAATATAGACTCCATATTAATCAAACATCAACAGTCACTCCAAGAACGTCATTATTCTTTCACTTTCAGTTCTGCAATTCAGTGGAGGAACACAATATATCAGCTGTTTGTCTTCTGGCATCGGCATCGCAGTAATATATTCATGTAAAATATTTTTATACAACAACAACGGTACATGATGTGCATCAATTTAAGTACCACCACACAAGAAAGAAAATACGTAAACATAATATGCATTGAACTCTGGACAATATCAATTAAGTAGAGAGCAACAATTAACACTCTTATTTTAGCCAATTTTATTCTGAATTACCGTATTTACCATTATTTGTGTTTACAGTCCCAAGTAATTAAGGACAATGACAACAAAAGTCAATTTTAGCACAAGAGTTTATTTCCGTTATTTGCTCACCTACTTTTGTATCTTCGTTACGGAAACGATTTTCTTGAAACAAATATGAAAACGTCATCTGAATTAGTGTCAAGATCAAATTAGATCTGCCTAATTAATTAGATGAGGTAAAGTTAGATGTGCGTAATCAAATACTATAACTGATTAGGTGAGGTAAAATTAAAAAGGTTAACATGCAGTTTATTGTCGTAAAAAAAGTTTAAATTGCGCTGGATGTATATTGCCGGGAATGCGTTCGATAGTAGACAAGTAGGTTTTCTATGTTGGTTTAGACAGCATATATATGGTTGCAAAGTTGTGAACCATGATTAAAGTTAGCTGATGAGAGCATTCATGTACATACTTTCGAAAACAATTGCCCAGGTAAAAACGAGGATGACAGTGCAGAATGATAGTTGCTACATATGCTCTATTGTGAGCATATGTGGCAAAATAGATTCAGAGACCATGAATAAACTAAACGTACCTTTTATGCATAGTTTTCATGTTCGGTAAGTATAATAAAATTATGGGATTTCACGCAATATGCTTTTTCCATTTTTAGGACACTAATCTTGCATGCTAACTATCAGATATACCAAGTTAAATATTCCAATTAACTAAGCCAGGTAAAACTAGATGTACCTAGTTAAATAGTCCAATTAATTAAATGATGTAAAATTAGTTGTGCTAAGTTAAATATTTCAATCAATTGAGGTAAAATTAGATGTTCTTAGTTAAATATTCTGAGCTGACATCATTGAATGATATCTGCTAAGCATCTTTAATTAATTCAAATTTGCCTTCAGTCATCTTGTGGTAATTCTTAGCTTACAAAGAAAGCAGAGTTGAGGGTATGATTTCAAGATATTGAAAAGAAAATTAAATTTTCTTGCATTGAGTGGGGAAACCCTATCTTTGTTAGCCTTTTCATTGCCATATTTCTGATTGACTACACTGCATTTGTTACGATAAATTTTGTAAGTAAATGAAGAATTAAGATAACTTTGTCATCATTAAGGTGGTGTTTGGAATATAAATTAACACGAAATTTTGATGGAAGGTTTGAATTTGAGCTAACAGTTTTGAGGGCTGGTGGTGATTAGTTGATTATAGCGACCCCAGTTCTTGGATGGTACTTTATTTCATCGACTCCCGAAGGATAAAAAGTAAAATTCATCTCAATGGGATTTGAACTCAGAAAATTAAGAGCTGGAACAAATGTTACGACCTTTTTTTTTTTCTTTTTTCCTGGTGTTCTAATGATTCTGCTCGTGCACTGTCTTTAAGAAGGATTTCAAATTTTGGCAAAAAGCCTGCCATTTTAGGGGAAGGAAACGAGTCACATCAATCCTAGTGCTCAATCGGTTCTTTATTTTATCGACTCTGAAAAGATGAAAAACAAAAGTTGACCTTGACGGGATTTGAACTCAGAAAGTAAAGAACCATAAGAAATACCACAAGGCATTGTTTTGTGAGTCAATTCTGCCAGTCACCGCCGCTCTTAATGCGTTCAAATTTTGACACAAGGCCAGAAATTTTAGGGGAGGAAGGTTAGTTGATTACATTGAACCCAGTGCTCAACTGGTACTTATTTTATCGGTTCCCAAAAGATGAGAAGCAAAGTCGACCTCGACAGCATTTGAACAAAGATCATGAAGCCCGAAGGAAATGCCTCCTAACATTTTGTCTGGTGTGCTAACGATTCTAAGGGAAACAACTCCTGTTGGCCAATGTCAAACTCAGATAAACACGGTTAAGTGGCGATTAATTGCAATGACCTACTCGCACACGAAATTCTAAGTGTGAATCATAAACAACTGTAAAGAAATGGAAGGCCTTATTCTAACCTTTTATTTAATGTAACCGTTACAGGAGCTGTTATTTTCTCGCTCAGAACATTTCTAAAATACCTGCGTAAATATCGTTAATATCTAAAACAAAACAAAATCCAGTTCAAATATTTGATGTTTTCTAACTGTTCTTAATTGTTTACGTTTGTAATCAATTTTTTGTTTATTTCCCGTTGACAATTCTGTGGTATAAACACAATAGCCTTTTGAATGTGCTCAGACTTTAGTCTTCATTTTCTCGTCCGAGCAAAATCTGAAACTGTTGAGTAAAGGAAACACTTGCAGCTTATGAAATCATCTTTATTTTTAGACATACGCTGACTTTTATTTATTTATTTTATTCTCAGGCGATCGTGTTTATTTATTTCATTATTTATTTTCTTAACCGTGTCAAATAAGTGCGAGTAAGGTGGTGCGAGCAATTATAATTCCTTTCGGCATTGCAGGTACAGTGGTACCGTTAAACAACAAAAGCGCACGCGCAGCTATGTAAATGAATCAAAGAATCTTACATATGGACATTTTTCATGGTGTGTATGTGTCTGCATAGATACGAGGGGTGTATGAAAAGTTTTGAGCCTTGGAATCTTGTACCTTCATCAGGAGTCTTGGCAAGACTTCCTTTTGTATCATGCTTTGTTTTTTGGGGTTTTTTTTAGGCTCAAGACTTTTCATACACCCCTCGTACATACACCGTGTGTGTGTGTGTGTGTAGCTTGACCCTGCCTGTGATTTGAAACCAAATCCACCGGCTTTTTGCTTGTCAAAACGAGTGGGTAATCCTCCACACTAGATGATTGATGAGGAAATACTCCACCCCCTAGGACATGTACTGGTCAAGGAAAGGTCAGTCCTATGTTTAAAGTTTGACCTACATTACTGACCATAGTCTATATAACAGGGAATTTTTTATCTCTTCCTTGGAGGTGTAAACTATGACCAAGGAGCAACACCAGCTTTTGCGTCAGCCTTTACCAAGGGCAGCACTTCCCTTCGCCCTTTACTCGACATGCGAAGAGAGCCTTTCGACTGCAAGAAGGGCGATGCCGCTTTTATCCTTTCTTTTCTGGTCAGCACCATGCATTCCTTACCCTTTCACTCCCTATTGACAGACAACCTTTTACTAGACTATCAACTACTGACCAGTGAGCCATCCTTGTTGTCTCTATCACTAGAATTGCTACTGTCTCTTTAACTACCTGTTGAGCAAACGAATAAACATATGTAAATAATATTTTTTCATTCTTGGTTTTGATTCTCTGATGTTCACTGGTTACTCCTACACAAAGAATCTTGAAGTGTTACATACATCTGTACGCTACATTTAGTAGCGGGCTACATCATATCGAATTGATATGGCACATTACTTCCAGTCCGCTACATATGCAGTTAAATACATTACTGCTCTATGCTTTAGAATGTGCTTCTTCTTTCGATATATGATACATTGACGATATCTCTCTCTCTCTCTCTCTCTATATATATATATATATATATGTGTGTGTGTGTG
The DNA here is from genome assembly GCF_006345805.1 of Octopus sinensis. Lineage (NCBI taxonomy): Eukaryota > Metazoa > Mollusca > Cephalopoda > Octopoda > Octopodidae > Octopus > Octopus sinensis. Next base: position 86,845,554 of record NC_043000.1, read on the forward strand.
TGTGTGTGTGTGTGTGTTTCTTTATTAGCCACACAGGACTGAACACAGAGGGGACAAATTACAAAGTAGAGCTTTTCTTTTTGGGGAGAATAAAAATAAAAAGGGGGTAGGTTTTCGATCAAAAGGGATCATAAAAAGAGAGAAAAAAAAAATATATATATGCCTGAGTTGTCTAAGAGACCATAAGTCAGGGAAAGGATTCACTCGTATCATAAGCCTAACTTTGCCTCTAACCCCAAATGCAGGCTGATAAACCCAGCGAAGTCTGAGATCAGACAGGTGAGGAAATGGCTCATCAGGAAGATCGGTAATGGCATTAGAAATGCCTCTGATCTCGTTCTATGGTGCAACACCAATGAAGTCATTGCCTGGTTTACGGCCAACAGTGATAGGAGTAGAGCTAGGTTTAATCAATTTGATATAATGGACTTCTAACCATCTATATCAAGGGAGCTCCTGTTAAAAGCACTGAACTTCGCTAGGGCCCATACTGAAGTCAACAACAAGGACATACGCATTATCATGCACGCCAGAAGAACCCTACTCTTCAGTAAGGGGTCTGCTTGGACCAAACACACTGACCCAGAGGGCTCCTTCAATGTGGGATTGGGTGATGTGATAGTGTGAACAAATGTGACCTAGTCGGTCTCTTCATCCTAGATATACTAAAAAAGAAATAACCTTCAATAAGCTTTGGCCTCTACAGGGACGACGTGCTGGCAGTATCAAGAGGGGCTAATGGCTACATGCTAGATAGGCTCAGAAAGGACCTCTCAGGCACCATGAACAAAAAAAAAAGGTGCTAATCCATCTCTGACAATAGAGAGCAGTCGCCATATTCCTTTCCATATCAGCTAACTCTGATGAGCGTAAAATTATTTAACTAGTGTTATCTAACACTCCATTGCATTCTTTACATGAAACCGATTGGTAAGACCAGCCGTGATGGATATTTAATACTATACATTTCAGATAATATATGTGTGTATAAAGTAGTAACAGTCAGAGAAAAGAAGATTCGATACCATAGTAAAAAATAATATTTTATTTTAGTCGAATCAGTTTCTTGCTACTCTGAGTTTCACCTGTGGGTGCACAGACTTCATTCATACACACACACACACACACACAACACATTATTTTTAATTAATAGAAGTTACAAAGTGACTCAAGATCCGAGTTTCCTGCACAGCACTTGAGTCATTTTGTAACTTTTGTCAACTATTTGCTCAGAGATCTCAAGATTTGTGTATAGCATTTATCATTGTAAAGACGATATGTACTTTACACAATTTATTGACTGCATTTTGTTGTCTCTTTGTGAACTCAAAGAAAAGTGCCTATGTATATGTGTTTATGATATATGCACAAACACTCACAGTCATGGTCTTCGGTGTTACTCATGTGTTTCCTTCTTCCTACCTCTCTTTCTTGCTGTATATACAATACGTGCATGTGTGTGTGCTGAGATGAGAATTCATAGCTTCCAAATTTCTTAAGAGAACTACTATATTTCACAGGAGAATCATCTGGATCTCATGTTACTGAAGGTTCTTGGGTAAAACTTTTCATAAAGAAAATTACCAGAGTAGATTGCTACAGCCTAATCTTTTGGACAATCAAAAAGTATAGTAATATTTTATCCAAGAAAAGCAGTCCATATCTAACTGAACTTTACTTTAAGATAAAGTGATGCATTCCTATAATTCTTTGAGCTCATGCCAAAGTCAAAATCCTTCTTCACCTCTCCTGATATGTTGTTGCTTTTTTGTTATTTTTTTCATTTAATTTTATTGTTTGATCCTCATAGTTCAATAGTCATTACATGGATTCTATCTTCTCCTCACTGAACTCTTTCAAGTCATTGATAGACACTTCTCTTTTATGCTCCCCAACCAAGTTATATATGACTTCTTCACATAGATTTGTCGAAAAATACAATTTCCTTGACTACAAGCTCTCACACACACCAGGCCACACATACTTTCCAACAGGGGATCAGGCATTTAGAACAAAGTTCCCTCCATGATTTCAGTATTATACGTACCAAATCTACAGTGGCAAAATGTTTCCTCCATAACTCTTTCAACATCATTCCACCATAAAAAGTTGTTTAAAACAGGTCCTGCAGCATATATTCCTTCTTTTGAAATTTGGTATCACTTGATCCATGGGCTGTAGTAGAGAAGTGATGTTGAGAGGTATTAAATAGTTGTTAAAAGGCCCCCATGTATGAATAACAACTGTATGGTATGTAGGATAAACCCACAGGTTAACTGTAAGATAGGAATATAGTCTATGACATACAGTGTACTGAGGGATGGTGCAGAAATAAAACAACAACATACATTGTGGAGACAGCACATAGCATAGGGAAGCAGATAGGTGAACACTGACAGGAGCGCAAAGAAGTGAAAAGCTCATCAATGCTTTAACAACATGCTCAATTAGAACATGGGGGCTTCGTTAATAACATAGAACAGATTACAAAGGCCTCACACATAGTAGTAGTCAAACCAAGCCTCGACAGAAAACATAAATAGAACAATAATACCTCTCCACTACACTATGGAACATGACAACTAAAAGCAATGGGGGAAAAAGACACAGATACGAACAGTATGATACATAAACCCAGATACACACCAAGACTCACATACACATAATTATGATGGAATGAGAAAACAAAAAAGAGAAATAATCAGTAAATAAATGAATAAAAATAAAGTAAATAAAGGACATGGGTACAAACAGTATAGTAAGCAGATCCATATACACACACACAAAGCACACATACAATATATGTAGACATGCACACACACAGATACAGATGAAAGATGAAAACACATGTGCAGATAAGGATACACACCATAGAAAGCCAGAATGGACTAGACAGGACAGGAGGAGATATATGGGATGGAGAGTCACTGGAGAGGTCACAGGACATGTGACAAAAGATTTAAAATAAAGGACACTGAAATAAGAACAATAATAAATCTGAAGTGATGAACTAGTATATAGTGCATGTGTTTATTTGGCAAAAAAAAAAGACCATCCCAAAATATAACAATATATATATAAGCTACTACACACATTTTTTCCTCTCCTTGTTTTTTTCTGTGTATCTTTCTGTAGAAGAGCGTAGGCTCGAAACATAAAAGGCTTTTTCTATTCCTGAGCGCTATACTAATACATCTGTTTGTTTGTACACCTTTTGTTTATCTTTTGTTTATTTTCGTAAACTTTCCCTGCACGGCTCAGTGGTTAGAGCGTCGAGCTTACGATCGTGAGGTTGTGAGCTCGAATCCCGGACCGGGCTGCGTGTTGTGTTCTTGAGCAAGGCACTTTATTTCACGTTGCTCCAGTTCACTCAGCTGTAGAAATGAGTTGCGACGTCACTGGTGCCAAGCTGTATCGACCTTTGTCTTTCCCTTGGATAACACTGGTGGTGTGGAGAGGAGAGGCTGGTATGCATGGGCGACTGCTGGTCTTCCATAAACAACCTTGCCCGGACTTGTGTCTAGGAGGGTAACTTTCTAGGTGCAATCCCATGGTCATTCATGACCGAAGGGGGTCTTTTATATATATATATATATATATTTATACATACATACATACGTATATACACATATATATGTATTATATATGGTCTTGAAGAAAACTGAAATAGTGTCTTCTACCTATGAATGCTAAAGACTTTATTCTAGGAAGAAAAATGAAATTACTTAAATATATAAAGTTTATATGCAATTTTTTTATGCAATTTCTGAACAAAAATCTTTTGTAATATTTACATATTCGATGTAAATTGGATTAATAAATTTATTTATTTATTTATTTATTTAATTCATTTCACTAAGAGAAAAGTGAAATTAATTCTTGGTGCAGGCATGGCTGTGTGGTAAGAAGCTTACTTTACAACCACATGGTTCCAGGTTCAGTACCACTGTGTGGCACCTTGGGCAAGTGTCTTCTACAATAGCCTCGGGCTGACCAAAGCCTTGTGAGTGGATTTGGTAGACAGAAACAGGAAGAAGCTCATTGTGTATATATATGTATATATTTGTGTGTGTCTGAGTTTGTCCCCACACCATCGCTTGACAACTGTTGTTGGTGTGTTTACATCCCTGTAACTTAGCAGTTTGGCAAAAAAGACCGATAGAATAAGTACTAGGCTTACAAAGAATAAGTCCTGGGGTCGATTTGTTCAACTAAAGGCAGTGCTCCAGTATGGCCGCAGTCAAATGACTGAAACAAGTAAAAGAATAAGTGTTATTTTCCCCTTGCAATAAGAACCAAACAAGCAATGAATGACTAGCTTACAATGCTACTAAAATTTTTGTGAAACATCTGTGTTCTATGCTCAGAAAAGGTGCAAATTTTATTGTGAGTGTATCTGTACTGAGTGATCTACTATTCAGCTATGTATGTAGAAGTAACATATAGCTGAATTCAGCACTTACAATAGCTAGAATTAGGTATATTTTCCTTATAACAGTACAACTGGAGATGGCTTGTGTAATAACTACAACAACTGTTACAGTTACTTCATCAGGGAAGAAGATTAGTTGGAACTGTTTCAACCAATTTCTATGTTTAAGTGTGTGTAGTGGGGTACAATGATGTTTTCATATGAGTAACATTTATGTTTCCTTACTGCTGAAAGTGACATGATTATCAAATCACTATTGAAGGATATTTTAAGAGTTTCTGTTCATGGAGTCAGTGCAAGTTTGGTGGGTGGTGTCTACTGCTGGTGGATGATGCCTGGTTGGGAAATGCTTGGGAAGCATGAAGGGTAGTATCATTGTACAGATGGCATGAGAGTGAGTGTTGTTGGAAGTGGTAGCAGGTAAATCATTAACATATAGAAGAGAGTGGATGATGAAAGCGAATGCTGGACATAGAGGAACAGAAGGAGCCTGAATATGGGAAATTTCAATCAGAGATCTGCATGCCAGATGGGTCAAAAACTTTGCTGATGTCAAGGGCATCTACATTATTTTCACCAAATGTCTCAAAGGTGAGAGCCCACTGGTAGATGATGCAGGACAGTAGGTCACTAGTGGATCTGGCTTTACCAAAACCATAATAACGGATGTGAAAGGCAAAAGAGACAGATCCAAGTTGTTGGCAACCATCATTGTTAATGATTATTATTGGAAATGAGTGCAATAGTTTCAAAGTTAACATGGTTAGAACATTGCTTTTTGAAAATGGAACATATTGTCTGTGTTTAGGTTCAGAGACTTTGCAGTGCTCAGACATAAAATAAAATATATAGTTTTGATATGATTGACTGGAACTCTTCAATACTATTTCTTTAATCGATTTTGTATCCCTTTGATTTTTTTTTTGTTTTTGTTATGCATTGTTTTCTTCATCTTTCCATATTACTCTTCAGAACTACTTCTCACCCACACATATAGGTTTCAAATTTTGGCACAAGGCCAGCAATTTTGGATGAGGTGGGTAAGTCAATTACATCCACCCTAGTTCTCAACTGGTACATTTTTTTTATCAACTTCAAAAGGAAGAAAAGTAAAGTTGACCTTGGCGGAATTTGAATTCAGATCATAAAGATGGATGAAATGTCACTAAGCATTTTGCTTCGCATGCTAATGATTCTGCCAACTTGCCATCTTTCCTCACATACACATTTAACTTAGATATGTAAACACTGTTTGGCTAAATGGTTAAAAGTTTGCTTTGCAACTGTGGGCTCCAGAAACTGATTCTACTACATGGACAATTGAGCAAATGTCATTTCTGATTATCTCAGATTGTCTCATATCCTGTGTGTGAAATTAGGCTGACAGAAACTGTGTGAAAGTCTGTCAGATGGATTATACCAATATTTCAAAGGTACAGCCTTGTTACACACTGTGAGTGGTTGATCCTGTTTGAGAATTATGTTAAGGGTACATGTAACTGTGGAGTACTCAACTATTTACATATTAATTCAGAAACAGGTAATCAGTTATCGGGCAAGTGACTCATCATCATGGAATGACAGAGAGCCACTTCTAATGTATATGGGACAGTAGGCGAAAGGATCTGTTAAATTGCTCAGGTCTGGTTTGGTACTGATCTCCAAGTGGAGAAATACTGGGACAAGCTAATGGGCAGGGTGGCCAATCTCAGAAATGGCCTGAGAGAAAGTTGTCTCTGAAAGGTTGGGCAAAGATGCATGTAGAGTGCTTGAGCTTTGCTGACTTACGAGTTTATGTTGAACACCTGTTGTCAAATTTAGGACAGATCTGGCTATCAGTTGAGTCCATTATGAAGATCATTCCAATGCCTTCCTTTGGCTGGGAAGGGCAGGCAGTGTCTATTTGTCTGGTGGCCTTAGTGAAAGAGGTTGTGTGGTGGACCAGATTGAAAGATAGATACTTTCCTTTTTGGCCAAGTCACATCAACTTTTCCAAGTTTCACTTGAAAAGGAAGGTGAAGATAAAGAGGGAAGTGCTGCCTCCCAGCAATTTTATTGAAAGGTAGGTGAATGTGGCAAGAATGGTCTGTGTAAGCAGACCTACTCTAAGCATATACCTGTAGGTTGAAGGCAGACAATGTGGAGAGGGTGCTTGTTCTAATGATCAGAGCAACTGTGGTTTTGTGGTGTCTTCACAAGCAGCCCTAGGAAGTCTCCCATTTTTTGGGGAATTTTTCATTTTTAAAATTTATTTTATAATTTTCAGTTTACACACCTCTCTATGTAATCCCACATTGTACTGTATTGTCCTCAATGTTTTTTTTGGCGGTAAATAAAGAAAGTGGTATTAGTAGGGTGGAAAGCTGGTTGAATTGCTAGTATATCAAGTAAGATGCTTGCCAGCATTTTTACTGGCTCTTTCTTTATATTCTAAATTCAAAACCTGCTGAGGTCAACGTTGGTTTTCATCCTTTTATGGTCAATAAAAGAATGTAGCAGTCAGGTTGATGTGATCAACTAGTCCCATCTCCCTCTAAAATTTCTGGCTTTTATGCCAAAATTTGAAACAATTATTAACGACAGGAAGACCAGCTCTTTATGTTCTGAGCTCAAATTCTGCCAAGGTGAGATTTACCTTTCACCCCTTTCAGAGTCAATGAAATAAGGTATCAGTCAAGATTAACCCCTGCTCAATCCTTCCCTCAAAACTGTTGATCTTATACATAAACAAGAGACAATTATTTGTGGACTTTTTTAATAGCTGTCACGATTTCATTTTAATTATGACAGCTGTTCTGAAAGTTCATCCAATTATTAATGGCAAAAATAATCCATTTGCTTTATTTTATTTTATTTTTTTAATTTTTTACCTTCTTGCAGTTTAATTGCCTAGTTCCATTTCAACCAAGTGATGACTAATAATTGTGTTATAATTACGACAATTCCAGATTCTTCTTTAAGTATGTTAAGCTACAAGTCAAGAATGCATTTGAAAGTTTTGTAACTGAATTCTTTCTTGTCTTGCATTCTTCAAATACTTTCTACCTGATGTATCCCATTTTGTGACACTACACATTACATAGTTATTGTTTTTGTTTGTTATTTTTTTTTTCCTTTTTTGTTAATTTTTTCCATGGATTCTTACAACTTGTATCAACTTCATATTACCTTGGTAACTGATTCAATGTTTCTTCTTCTTCTTCTTCTTCTCCTCCTCCTCCTCCTCTCCTCTCCTTTCTCCTTTCCTTTCTCCTTTCCATTCTCCTTTTCCCCTCCTACCCTTACTCTTCATTTTCCTCCTTCTTCATACAGCACCACCCAATTTTTTTACAGAAATATCCCAAAATTTTACCATAGTTTTGCAAACTAAAATTAAATGTAAAATATAGAAATCTTATATATTTCCACACATTCCATAATGTCTTTTTGCAAAGTTTTAAAACACCAAGTCATCATATGAATACTTATATATATCTTTGAGTATTTTAATATAATACCAATTATTTTTGTAGACGCAATAATTATGCACAGTAGTGTGCTTATATATGTGTGCCCATATACTTATACATACATACATACGTACGTATGTGCATGCATGCATGAATGCATGCATACATACATACATACATGCATGCATGAAGACCAAAGCTTTGTGAGTGGATCTGATAGTCGAAATCTGAAGGAAACCATCATATATATATAGTATATATCTGCATGTGTGTGTGGGGTGTGTAGATATGTGTATGTTTATATTTTTAGTGATATTTAAGAGAATTAACAGAGTGACTATTTTGATAAGTGCCAACACACAAAACTCTCAGACCTTGAGTCACTCTGTTACTTCTGCTAAATGTGTGTGTGTGTGTATATATGTGTGTGTGTGTGTGTGTGTGTGTGTGTAGATAGAAATATATGAGTATATGTATATTTTTATTAATATTTAAGAGAATTAACAGAGTGACTATTTTGATAAGTGCCAATATATATATATATGAATGGTTTAACCCACTCACTAGACTTACACCCAAAGACATGTCACTCGCTCACTTTTTTTCTTATGCTCTGACATGAACAATATTCTTCAATGTATCCTTTATGTTTTTTTAAGATGCTACAGTGTGATCTAAGACATATTTGATTGCTATTTCTAGCAGTTAAAGTGATGCTATTAAGAACTCTCTCCTTAACTCATATTCTTGAAATTTAATGTTTATATCTATGCAACCATTAATTAAAAACTGGTACTGACCAAGAATTCTTCACATAGCATTTCAATGAATATAGCTTTCGTCACTGAAATGCCATGTAAAGAAGAATTCTCAGTAGAAATTTCAAGTGACATAATAATGGCACTAATAAAATTGTGATGATCATGAACATAGCAACTTCCTATTTCCTCTCTTTATAAGTGTGTGTGTGTGGCATGGGTGTATTATGTTTGTGTCTATATATGTCAGTCTGTCTGACTGTATATATACATGTGTGTGTGTGTATATATATATGTGTGTGTGTGTGAGAGAGAGAGAGAGAGAGAGAGAAAGAATAAGTTCAAGTAGAACAATTGAAACTTCTGGGGGAGTCCAGAAAGAAATATTTCTAATAAATATTCATCATATCAAAATGATAGCCTGCTAAAGCAAGCAATTAAAATATGAAAATAACAAGTAAAAAGTTTGTTATAGGCATGTATAGGATAAAATCTTATATAAAACACTACTAACAATTATAAAAATGGAGAAGAGATGTTAAAAGTTCAAATTAGAATTTAATTTCCACATACAACCGTTTCAAATAGCAATACAAACATGTAAGAAAAAACATTAATTATAATAATTATAATTTAAATAGTTTGTATTACCATTCTCATCAGTGTAAAAAATTGTGTTATAATTCTCAGTGTAAAAAATTATATTACCAGTTTGTATTACCATTCTCATCAGTGTAAAAAATTGAAGGAAAACATCTTTGTTTTTTCTTCTAAATTATTTTTGGTAATACTTTTTTGATGTTTCCCTTTAATTTTTTACACTGACGAGAATGGTAATGCATAACTATTTTAATTATTATTATTATAATTAATGTTTTTTTTTACATGTTTGTATTGCCATTTGAAATGGTCATATGTGGAAATTAAATTATAATTTGGATGTTTAACATCTCTTCTCCATCTTTATAATTGTTAGTAGTGTTTTATATCAGATTTTATCTTATACATGCCTATAACGAACTTTTTACTATATATATATATATATATATATATATATATATATATATATATATATATATACATATATATGCATATATGTATAAATACACATATATATATGTATGTGTGTGCATGTATATACATACATGTGAATATATGTTTATATAAATGTCTATATATAAATATACATCAAGTAGGTACTGTAAATTTAGGGTGAATACTTGATAAGTGTAAGCACCTGCATATGCCAGATATTTATTTTATATAAATATACATCTGTATGTGTTGTGTGTATTTATATTGATCTATCTATCTATATTTATGTGTGTGTGTCTGTGTATATACACAAGGGGTGCTGAAAAGTTGCTGGCTTTAAGGGCATCCCGAAAGGCCTGGTTGGAGGCCCAAACTTCCGAGTTCTTTTACAGGGCTTAGAAAAACTAAGGGACCACCGCATTAAGCCTGTGAATCTGAGAGGGGAATATGTTGAGTAAAATCGTAATTAATTGATTCTCCTGCATTTTCTTTTACCCAAAGCCAGGAACATTTCAGCTCCTCCCCATGTGTATATATAAATGTGTGTGTGTGTGTGTGTGTGTGTGTGTGTGCATATTTGAGGGAGATTTCACTGGAATTTGTAATAGATCCAGAAGCTACATAGGAGCTCTGCCACTGATTGTTATCTAGCCCCAGGTCAATTCTGACCAAGCAAATCTATGATCACAATCATTCAAGTTATGACCACCCCATCCTTTTGGACAATATCTTTGATCACTACTTCATAAAATACATCCTTCTATGTTTTCTTTTTTTTTTAAATCAGTTGGGTATAATTCCATGGAGATTCAGTTACCATTCCTAATAAGCCAAGTTACAATATTGTGTCAGTTATAAACAATGGTGAGAATCAAACAAAAACATCTACTTCTTGAAAACCTTAATAATGTTTGTTGTGTCGAGGGAGAGTCATTATACCAATATAATTAACACACACTGGTTCAATTGCACTCCTTTTCTTTATTATTAGTCAATTGCTTAAATATCCAACTAACTAATTTGTTTTTCTCTTGAAGTCAATAGTCATTGAAGAGGTTGCTAGTAACAACTGAAGAGCTTTGACAAACAAAAACAAAACAAATTAGCTGGATATTTAACCAATTCACTAATAATAAAGAATAGGAGTGGAATTGAACCAGTGTGTGTGTTGATTTAATTATATTGGTATAATGACTCATGTATTGAAACAACAAAATTTGTTTCAAAACATGAATTCACATAAAAAATCTTGCAAACCAGATACAAAAATGAAGCTTAATAATGTTTCTGTGGAAACATATTTTCCAAAGAAAACTATTCTACTTTTCTTGTTAATGGATATTTTAACTTGTATGATTTAATAGCAATTAATGTTAAATTCCTTTTGTTTTGATTTTGTGTATTTGTTCATCTGTTTATTTCTCTGAGTGTGTTTTGGTTTGATTTATGTTTATCACTATACTCTTACTCTGTGATCTGTTTATACATCTTTGTTGATATACCTCTCAATGTGGACAATTATCTTCTCCTTTAGCACCAGCCTGACAACACCTTGTGTGTGAATTTGGTAAACAAAAAGGAAGCCCATAGTGTGTGTGTGTGTGTGTGTGTGTGTGTGTGTGTGTGTGTGTGTGTGTGTGTGTGTGTGTGTGTGTGTGTGTATGTGTGTGTGCATGTCTGTGTTTGTTTTGCTTTGTCTTGATATCACATGATTGTTGTAAGCAAGCATCACCATCATACAAGCAGTGTCCTTCATTTCCAATCTTCCATGAAGAGCACACTTAGCCATGGTGAAATATTACCTTGCTTTGAAAGAGGTGAGAGTTGGTGACAGGAAGAGCGTTTGGCCTTTAAAAATATCTACTCCACTGAATTTTGTCTGATCCATGCAAACATGGAAAAATGGATATCCAAAAGATGATCATGATGATGACAATGATGGCAGTGGTGATGACATTGATGATGACATTGATGATGATTTAAGATAAAAATAAAAGAACCTACTTCTTGACACTGAGATTATAATATATTTCTTTTATATATACTGTTCAAGAATAGGAACAGCTCAACATTAAAATGGTGAACAGACTTACCTGTTGCATTTGCTACATATTTATATACATGTTTCATATATGCTTCTACACTCATAGAGCACGTGCACATACACACATGAATGTATGCAATTTATCCTTTAAATTCTGGAACAGAACTATCTTATTTCATACCTGCTGACTTACCTACCTAATGGCTTGGCAGCTTTCCTAATTTCTATTTTGTTTCTTGGCTCAGAAGGGTAAGTTAATATTCTGGTGTAAGGAAAGTTTCCTTTGTTCCAATAACTTTGCAATTTAGGTAATCGGCACAAAAATTCCTTTGCCAATTTTTTTGTATTTTTTGTTCTATTTTAATTCATAATCTTTCTTTATGGCTAATGCTTTCTTTTAATGTTAGCAAGTACTTTCTAAGTTATTTTTCTAACATTCAACATTTAAGGCTCCTGTATGATGGGCTTTGTCTTTTCATTAGTTGATGCTTGATACACAAAGATGGAAAATTGGCAAATTTGTTAGGACATTGAATAGTATGCCTAGCAGTATTTGTTCTAAGCTTAAATCCCACCAAAGTCAACTTTGCCTTTTATCCTTTCAAGGTTGATAAAAAAAAAATACCTATTTGAAAAATGAATTACCAGCAATGTTAGAGGAATGAGACAAGATGCTTTGTAGTATCTCTTCTGATTCTTAGTGTTCTGACAGCAATGACTGTCACATCACTTGTCAAACACTTTCCTTGGATGAAAGAGGAGACTTGCATACATGGGTATCTACTTGTCTCCTACAGAAAGTGAAACCTTGCCTAGACGTGCACATATAGGTGTAAAAATACATGACCAACACTGATTGATAGAGACTCTACCTTGATCCAAAGGGATTATTTCTAAAGTTTATAGCCTTAAAGAAAATGAGAAACAATGTTTCTACCTGGATAACATAAAAGTAAGAAGAATAGAACTTAGTACTACCAGCCAGTGAAATATTCATTAATTCTAGTGTAAATTGTCTGACGACAGCAATCAGCAAGTTGAAGCAAAAACTAATGAAATACCCTTTGCATAAGGGCTTCTCAATTTATGAGAAATAATAGCCAAATCTCCCTCTATTTACGCCCTGAAATCATAGCAAAACAGGTGAAGGTTCGCACTAGGAAGGGCTGTTGAAAACCTGCCACTTGACTGCAGAAAATCTGCCTTGATGAACTCTGTCTGACCCATGCAAACATGGGAAAGTGGAAAGTAAAACAATGATCATGGTGGTGGTGGCGATGATGATGATTTTGTCTTATGTGCTTCCAATTCTATCTATGCACTGCCATTGCCAGTCTTTTACACTAATTTCAGAAAGTAACTCTATTTAAATAATATCTACTTTATACACAACACACCTTAAATTACAAGAACTGGTTCTTCTGGTTTATGCTGTGTTGTGCATAAAAATAATATTTCTTGATCAATAACAAACTGTCAAAAGCAAAAATATGCAAATTAGTCTAACCACTTGTATGCTAGCAAAATTTTAGATTTCTTTATATAATAGTTGGTCTATGGTATATTATTTAGTACATGCTCTGAGGAGTGGTCACTAACTTATGGAATAATTTCAGGAGATATGTTCTTTCTTTTTTTTTCTGTGCATCAGTTGTATAGAAAGAATGTATCTATATTTTATATTTAACCCACAGTGAGACTTTATAATATTTAATATCTAATTAGAGGTGCACTAAGCAGTGTTGAATGAGAGCAATCATTTTGAACATGTTCACATACACTTGGACATGGAAATATATACAGTGCAGAAACTGACTCAAGAGGAAAAAATTCTCCTTATTGACTATATATGTGCAAAATACACCATTGTGTTATGCATGATGTCATCAGACTGTAGGACATGTGTTTCTGCCTCCTTTACACATTTGTCTGCTATGAGTACCGAGTTTTCATGCATATCCACTAAGAACTTCTTGTTCTTATATCATAACAGCAATAGTACATTTGCTGATGTGTCCAGCTTTGTCAAACTGGAATTAATTAACTAGAGGTGCACTAAGTAATATTGAATGAAATATAGGTATGTACAATCATATTTAATATGTTCGTGTATGCACAGATATGGAAATAAATACACTACAGACATTGTTTCAAGAAAAAAATTCTCCTTATAAATAATATGCATGTTAGACAGCCATTGGACTATGGATAATGTCAATGGACCATAAAATATATGTCTTCCTGCATCATTACACATTATCAGCTACAAATACTGAGTTATTATTCATAGCCCTAAGCAAAAAGGCAACAAGCTGGCAGAATTATTAGCATGCCAGGCAAAATGCTTATCAGCACTTTGTCCATCTTTGTTCTGAGTTCAAATTCCAGTGAGGTCAACTTTGTCTTTCATCCTTTTGGGGTTGACAAAATAAGTACAAGTTGAATTGACTTAGCCCCTCCCTTGAACTTGCTGGCCTTGTGCTAAAATTTGAAATCTATATTATAACAAGCAATGGTGCATTTGCTGATGTATGCAATGGTGCATTCACTGATGTGTGCAACGGTGCATTCACTAATGTGTGCAAAGTTTTGTTATGTTGGAATTAAATAATTAGAAGCACACTAGATAATTTCTGCAGTGTATGGCTTGCCATGTACACAAACATGCTAAATATGATTGTATACACCTATAATAAATGCTTTACTTTACTTTGGCTGTGCTTCCACCCGGCCCATGAAGACAAAGTCATTTTGCCAAGCATCTTGATCTACCATCACTACCTTCAGTTTGTGAATAGAATCCAATCTTGTGTCCTTTTTCAGATAGCCAATAAATATCAGACAACATCTCCCTCACCATGCTGTAGTTCCCAGAGCACAAGTTTTACCTCTTCTTCTTTCTGGTGCTGCAAGCAATGACCTGATATGCAGAGATGATATTCTCTGATCTTGTTGGCTATTTTTAACCATTTTGCATCCAGGGCCATTCATAGCATCCTTGTATATATTAAATAACTCTATGTATTTGGCAGGCTTAAACTTAATATGAGAGGAGCAAAAAGTTGAAGGATTTCATTTTTTTTTTATTACTATTTTATATATATAGATATATATATATATATCCCTTAATAATTTTGGCCTCTTTCTTTCTTTCTATCTAGAACAATGCTGAAAGGAGTGGCTGATTTTTTCTTTGGAACTGGCTCAGCAGATTCAGAACAGCAATGTGAAGAACTCAATATAAAAACTCATGTGACTGAAGAAGACTGGATTTTTGTTGAAACACAAACTCAAGGTACTCTAGTTTTCCAAGCTCTCATTTAATTCATTCTAATTTATTGAAAGGAAATGCAAGCAATAGAAATTATGATTATAGTGTGGGAGTATTTATATAAATATGTATATATGTATGTGTGTATATCAATATGTATATGTGCACACATAAATATGTGTGTATATGTATGTGTGTGTGTATGTATGTGTGTTTGCATATGTATGTTTGCATATGTATGTATGTATGTATGTATGTGTGTGTATGCATGTATGTGTAATAGGATAACAGCATGAACTGGCAAAACAACTGATATCAGTTAGATTAGGATATTTATATCTTTAAACATGATGGTTGAGTCATCACATAAGTATAGATCATAAGAAGAAAGGAAGTGATAAGGCGTGTAGAAAGTCTCTTTATGCTGTTTGAAGAAATGATGCACAGATGGTGCTGTTCATATAGCAGCATTCTGTTCTATCATTGGAGGGAGAATGAGATACAGCAGCAATCCATTCCATCATTCGAGCTCAGACATACACAGATAGGTAAATTGCAGAATAGTTGAGAGGTTCATTTTGCAATGATGAGCCCCAGATTCAGTTCCACTACCCTGGCATCTTCGGAAAATGTTATTTGTATACTCTCAGGCTAACCAAGACCTTTTGAGTGAAATTGGGTTGAGGAAAACTGTGTACAAGCCTATTGGATGGAATGTGTCAATAATTCAAAGGTTCAGCCTCACTGCTCATTCTACCTATGTATTTCACAGACATTTATACCTTAATTACTGATATAATTCACAGGGTAGATGTGTCTGAGGAATACTCATTCATTTATATGCTGATTCAATGAGTCTGGTAATTTAGTTGATTGACCAACTCATGGTTGGAAATTCTGGCCAAAATCATTAATTAGTAAGTGAATAGAGACTACCACTGTAACAAAAAGACATATGTCATTTGTAAATTTAAAATTTTATCTTTGAAATTTATTTTCTAGTTATTTATTACCTACATATTTAATTCTATTGCTGATTTATATTTCAGATGCAGTCGATGAATCGCTACCATCTGTGACCTTAGAAACTGCTGATAATACTGCTGCAACAACTGAAGATATTCATTTAGATACTGCCAGTTCTAAGCAAGACTGTAGTAACAACAGTAAATGTGATGAGCTGGAGGACATTACTGTGGTTCATCCACATCTAGATTTAGTCCCAATAACAAAAACCTGTACAAGGGACACTGCCCTACCTGCAGAACACTCACTTGTACGGCACTCAGATTATATTTGTATATTCTCGGTCTGTCCAAGTGAGAGCTGGATTGTAGATCCACCAGCTTGCTTCACTGCCAGTCAGAGAGGCTCTGAAGAATCTTCAGTTTTACAAACAACAATGGAAAATCTGTTGATAGAGCATCCTAGTATGTCAGTATATGACTCATATTCTCGAAGCATCAACAGTGATGGAGACGATGATGATGGTGATGATGAGGATGATGATAATGACGAAGAAGAAGGAAGGGTTGTGGCTGATAATGATAATGTTGAGCATATCACTGCTGTTAATCTTCATCCAGTATCATCTTTTAGAAATATTTCACTGCCGTTAACCAGATCTCAGCCTGTACACAACAACCAAACCGGTCGTTGTCATCAAAACCTTACCAATGCTCAGCCACTTCTAACCAAATTAAAAACATACCGTTTGATGTTACAAAAACAATCATATGAACAGAGCCATCATTACAATAAAAAGTACTTAAATAGAAACAATAAGTTGGTTGAATATAGCCACCTTGGCAAAAGGCAACGTCATCGTGCTCGCTACCAGTGCCCAAGTGGTCGTATGAATGGTAGAATTGGACAAAGGAGAGCTTTCTAAACATGAATATTTTTTTTAATAATTCTGTCAGTTGAAATGTACGATTGAATTTTTGAGAACTAGATAAACAAAAATAATGTCTTTATTAATTTAGAGGAGGTAGTGTTTGTACCGTGATGTAGTCTCACTTTGTGAGAGACAGATAAGATAGCATTATTTAGTTTTTAAATATAAATTCATTGATTGATTCTGTGACTTTTTTAAATTTTATTTTTATATCTATACTGCACTGTAACAGAAGGTACAACTGCATAGTTCCTGACACTTTTTTTCTAAAATCTTAATCAAGAGAATTAATCATTATATAGAGAACAATTTAGATAAAGTTTTAGATAAGAAAAATAAAATTATTTAAAAGAAAAAAAAAATTAAAGAAAAATACTTATTCTGTTTGATTTCTGAGTTCATCAGTAATATATTATATATTATCTTAGTTTTGTAATTACTTTATTATAATGTTTTAAACAAATATAGAAATATTATTCATGGAATAACTAAAACAAAAACAAACAAAAAAATGTTTTAATAAGTAATTATTAACATTCTTTAACAGACATCATTTTAATTTGAATAACCCAACTGTAAACTTCAAACAGCTTAAATAACAGTATCTTCTTAGAGTCTTTTTCTTTATCCGCTCTCTCTCTCTCTCTCTCTCTCTCTCTCTCTCTCACTACTTCTACTACAACTACTACTACTATAACTCCTAGATGTGTACTTATTTTAATTCATGTGTTTACATGCATGTTTAAAATAACACACATTTCTGATATGAAAAATTTCATAATTAGAATAAATGTATGTAATTCTTTGAATATTGACACTTCCTGGTATAAGATAAGGAGCCAAAAAAAATCTTTTAACAGAAGACAGCAGTAAATATAAATAAGAGCCCATTTTGACTGTTAATTTTTTTATTTTCATTTCCTCGCAAACTATATATGTATATATACATACACACACACATGTGTAAATATTCATATATATATATATATATATATATATATATATATATATATATATGTATGTATATGTGCATATGTATGTAAGTTGTCTAAAAGTCCATAAGCCAGGAAATAATGGTTACCTCTGATGAGTGCAGGGTTACATAATCGGATTGTTACTTAACACTCCATTGAATCCCTAGCACAAAACCGATTGGTAAGATGAGCTGTAATGGATATATAATACTGTACGCTTTGGATAATATATATATCTATATATAAATTAGGATAAATATTACTTTATATTATTGGTTCCAACATTTCACCATTCAGGTTGCTTGGAAACTTGCATTGAATGTTTCAAGTGCATGTGGATGCTTAACCAGAACAGATCATCAGGGAACACTTCATTGTATTAAGAAGATACATTAGTTCTCTGTAACTTAATGTAATAAAGTGTTTGCTATTGATCTACTCTGGATCACTTGGAATATCCTTATATATACATATATATATATATAAGGGAAGAGAAAATAGTGCTTGAGTAAAAAAATCAAATTGCAAGTTATAACTAATTTCTTCCTGTTGGTGTTTGAAAATATTCTACTGTTATTTATTGCAAATGCATGCAAGCACGCATGCACACACATGAACACACACACATACATATGAAAGAAAGAAAATAAAAAGAAAATAAAAAAAAATTAATAAAAATAATATCTAAAAAGCCAGAAAAATCAAATAAACAAAAAAAAATTATCTAGATTTTTTTCTCGTTTTTTAAGTTATTACAAATTTTCTAAAAGGTTCTTCTTTTCAATATTATAATAATTTTAATGTAAAAGGTACTAGTATAGTTTTAAGCATACTAACACATGAATCTTTGTGCCAAGTATTTGTGAGTTTGTGTTGTTGTTGTTATAATTGTCTGACCCTGAATCAGCTCTGATTGAATAGATCAATCATCTAAGCTGTTTCACTTTCGACAGCTCCTGTCATAATATGTCTTGGATTACATTGTCGAATGTGTCCTTCCTTTTTTAAGATTGTAGTGTTGATTTCAAGGAGATTTAGCTACTGTTTCCAGCAGGTCAAACAACTACATAAATACTCCCTTCTTGGTGTGTGCATATATGTGTGTGTGTGTGTGTATGTATTTGTCTGTACACGTTGGTGTAAATTAGTAATATTTCTGTCATTAAATGAAAATTACTATGGCATAAACATCTCAACACTAACAGTTATCTTAACTATGCAACACTTTTATATATATATATACATGTATGTATATATGTATGTATATATATATGTATGTATTTATGTATATATAAATATAATGATATATATATAAATATATATAAGTATATATATATGTATGTATATATATGTATATATATATGTATATATATATATATATATATATATATATATATATATATATGTATATTATATATGTATGTATATATATATGTATGTGTATATATGTATATATATATATGTATGTATATATGATCATCATCATATTCTCCTTGTCTTGACAAGTGCATACTGATTGTAAACAGTCCCAATGATATCATTTGTTTGCAACCCTCCATATAAACATGACCAGGCTGTTTAAAGTTTGATAGGCTGGAGGATTTATTACCTTGCTTGGAAATAAGTGAGGGTTGCCATCAAGAAGAGAGTCCAGACATAGACAATTCTGCCTCAACGAAGTCTCACGTGGCCCATGCAAGCATGGAAAAGTAGACATTAAAATGACAACAATGATAATACGCGCACACACACATACATATAAATTTATAAACATATATATACATATATCTTCATACATATATGTGTGTATATATATACACACACACATATATATATATATGTATATATATATATGTAGTATATATATATATATATATGTATATATTATATATATATATATATTATATATGTGTGTGTGTATATATGTATGTATATGATGACTTAAGTAAGCATTTACTATTTGTTTTTGTTTTTTACCTTTTTATTACTTTTTGGTGAGGGATACTTAGGTTGATATATTTACTGATTTAGATAATATTCATGTTTAAAACTTCAGTTCAAAATGAAAATAATAAAACAACAGATATATACATATATATGTATTATATATATATATATATATATATATATATGTATATATATATATATATGTATATATATATATATGTTTGTGTGTGTATGAATGTATATTTTTAAAAATGTATTTTAATACGACTTCATTAATCATTAAAATGTTTTTGTAACATTTTTTTTAGTACATTTTGTTTTAAATTTTGAAAAAAAAAGGGAAAGAAAATATACTAGAACATGTTCACCTTTCTCCATTTTCTTTGATTATTATTATTTATTTTTTATATATTTTTTATTATTATTGTTAATTTTATATATTTAATCATCAGTTGGATGATATTCTAGTTATGTTTATTTAAATTTTTCTAGTTACATTTATTTAAATTTTTCATTTATGTGCATGTATATGTGTGGGTGTGTAACCATTAACAGATAATTTAAAGCTGAATCTTGAATGAAAAATTTAGAATGAAAATTTAAATTTTCCTTTTGCTCGTATATGTGAGTCAGTGAGTATTTGTATGAATAAAGCAGAACCAGAAAATGGATGATGTATAAAAGAAAAAAAAAATTGGAAAAAATTAGCACAAAAACAAATCAAAAAAATTCATTCCTTAAAAGAAAAACAATAAAAAACAAACTTATGTTGTCATCAATTATTCATTTCGATGATGATGTTTAACAAAATTTCTTTTAAAAAAGTACATCTCATATCATATTTTATAAATATATATAAATATATATATATAAAAACAAAAAATACGACCATTTTTCTTTTGTATTTTTAAGGGAGATTATCCCAGGATTCCTTTTTGTTCCAATTTTTATTTTTTCTAGTTTATATTTTTTTCTCTAATTCATATTTATTTTTCAAAAACGAAAAAAGTCCATTAAACATAGTAGTTTTCTTAGAAAAATAATTATAATTTAGCTAATTATGATTTGCAAAATTTCTTTGATAAATTTGTTCATTATTTTATTTGTATGTATGTTGTTGTTGTTATTATTATTATTATTATTATTATCATTATTATTATTATTATTTAATTTTTTCCCCTTTGAATGCATGCATGTCTAAAGTATAAATGTTTCTTTTATTGAATGTCACTGAATGTTGAAAAAAAATATGAATTATGAACTTCTGAAATGTAATTCAGTAAACAGGTAAAAAAAAAAAAAGATCAAAACAAAACAAATAAAAAA
The DNA here is from genome assembly GCF_006345805.1 of Octopus sinensis. Taxonomy (NCBI): domain Eukaryota; kingdom Metazoa; phylum Mollusca; class Cephalopoda; order Octopoda; family Octopodidae; genus Octopus; species Octopus sinensis. The sequence goes on from NC_043000.1 coordinate 86,866,687, forward strand.
GAGAAATATAAAATGAATAAACAAAAAGAAAAAAGAGATAACAAACACAAAAAAAAAGAATGAAAAAAATAGCAAAAATGAAAAATGAACTAAAAATGATATAATTCTTTCTTTTTTCAATTTCTTGATACATCTTTCATCGAGTTATGTATCATTGTGCCATAATGATTTCAAATTTTAGAACAAGGCTAAGTTGATAACATTGACCCTGGTGTTTAACTGGTACTTATTTTATCAATCCCAAAAGGATAAAAACAAAGTTAACCTCAGCAGAATTTGAACTCAGAACACAATGAGTCAAAAAAAAAAAAATCCACTTGTCCAACTCTAATAATTCTGCCAGTTTGCTACCTTAACCCTTTAGTGTTTAAACCGGCCATATCCGGCCAAAGTTTTCTACCTATTTTATGCTCAAACTGACCATATCAGGGCTCTCACCCTAACCTACATTGACATTCTAAAAATAAAATCATGTCGTTGAAACCTCAAAGCTATAAGATAATGCATGATTAATTAAAACAATTTGATTAAAAAAATTATACATTTAACAGAGTAATCTGAACACTAAAGGGTTAATCAATAATAAAAATATTATTTATAATAATAAAATATTATTTATACTATAAAATTAATAGTAAAAGTCCAATACCAGCCATTTTGGAGGAAGAAGCAAGTCCAGTGCTTGACTGGTACTTACTCTATTGACCCTGAAATGATGAAGAGTTAAGTCAACCTTGGTGTAATTTGAACATAGAACATGAAGGCTGATGAAATACTGCTAAGCATTTTATCCAATTCACAGCCTTAATTAATAGTTATAATATTAGTTATTGATACTCAATATGAAGGATTATTATAAAGTGGAAAGCTGACAGAATTGTTAGCACACAGAGCAAGGTGCTTAGTGGCATTTTCTCCATCTTCATGTTCTGAGTTCAAATTCCACCAAGATCTACTTTGTCTTTCATTCTTTCAGGGTCAATAAAATAAGTACCAGTTGAACACTTGGGTTGATGCAATTGACTTACCACTCCCCTTACCTTGTGACAAAATTTTAAATCAATATTAAGAATTCTTATTTTTGCAATCTGAGTTTGAATTCTGTCAAGTTTGTTTTTGCCATTCTTCTTTTCAGGATTGATATAAAAAAAGTACCAGTCAACTTTTGCTGTAAATACAACCAACCACCTCCTCCAAATTTTCTGCTCTTCTGCCTCAGCAAGTCATTATTATAAGTGTAGTTAATGTAGCAAAGTAGCAGAATAGCTTGAACATCAGAAAAATTGCTTTGGAATATTTCTTCCTGTTCATTGTATTCTGAGTTCAAATCCTGCTTCAATCAACATTCCCTTTCATCTCTCCAGGATCAATAAGATATAGTACCAGTCAAATAATGGGGTTGTTGATACCACTCCTCTCAAAATTACTGGCCTTGTGTCTAAATCAGAAATCATGAATATAGTTAATAACAAAACCAATGAACAACTGGAAAATGCATAATGGTACAGGTATCCCAAATCCTTGGGATGAAGCATGTTTCAGAATTTAAAATTTTTAGGATTTTGAAAATTGTAGTATAGTATATTCATAAGTAAAATCCTTGATTAAGAGTCATGGTTCTAAGGAATAGCCTAGATGGAAACCCCTGACCCCACTACAATTTTGAAAACAAAATTATGATTTGTTAAGAAATTAACTTCTCAACCACATGGTTACTAGTTCAGTCCCACTGTGCAGCAATTTCAATAAGTTTCTTCAATTGTAGCCCCAAGCCAACAAAAGCCTGGTGAGTGGATTTAAGAGAGGAAACTATAAAAAGTCTTTGTATGCATGTGTGTGTGTGTTAGTTTATGCACATTTGTGTCACCTTGTCTTGACATGTAATAGTTATAAATGAGTATCAATGTCATCCAGTTCCCATATTCTGCAAAATATGAGGAAATATTACTTTATTTCAAAACATGTAAAGGTTGACATTAGGCAGAGCATTTGGCCATAGGAAATCTGCATTCTATAAACTCCATCAAGTATGGGAAAGTGGACAGTAAAATAGTGATGATGATGATCTGGATTATGTGACAAAATGTTCTATGACATTTGATATTGCTTTCTTTGTACATAGGCATTTTAAACTTTGTAATTTTCAAAGTGGAAGAAATTAAAGATGTGTTGTATCTGCCATAATGTTCCTAAATTTTTACAGTCTAAATATGCAATGTAAATCACTTCAACAGGGAGGATTGGAACTCCACTGTGGCCTTGATGTACAACAATGAATAAAATCAAATATAAATAAATCAATGAGAGAGCCAATACATGGTTCATTACTCTCCTAGAAATATTTACCAAATCTCCTTCAAACCACATCTTTCTGTCTTCAAAAACAAAAGATACATTGGATAATCGTCATTGGTATTAACTTGTAATGAGTAGCTAATCTGTAGCAAGTGACTGAGCCTCTTCATCCTGATGGGTGTGAAAGGTGTTGGTGCCTGAGGTGAATGTTCAGGCCAAGGCAGTATAGAAGAGCTGAGGCATTTATCACAGGAGAGGTTCCGGTGGATGCAGAACCGCTTTGACGTCGCGATAATTGTACTATAGGAATATCCTGTTCCATGTCTTTTGGAAATAAGTTGTAATGGTTAGTTATAGCTTGAATACTTTTGATCATAATAGGCTGTACTACTCAGGTGATTTTGGGTTAACGACCACATATCTGAGATCAGCAGCAAGAGCTTCGATTTACCAAAGACTTAGGAGAATGGAGATTTTGAAAGATAAACAGAGCACCAGAGATATCTTTCGTAGTGTACAAAAGAAAAGATTATGCTAGTATTAACTATGTGAGAAGTCTGAAAAGTGATGATAATTGGATTAAAAAGTGTTAAATGATGTAAGAGTCTGCAGAAGAGGATGGCCAGAAGTAGCTAGTGCTGATCTCAGGAACACGCATATATACATACTTGCTTAAAAGCTGCCCAATTAGGTGGCTTTTAAGCTAGCTCCTGTGGAGGGCTCTTCATTAGGCCTTGGGCCCAACAATGACACTTCATGCATTGAGTACATATTAAATTTTATTAAACTTGAACAATATTTTTCAAGCAATGAACAATTTTCATCAAAACAATGATATAATTTGTCAACTTGGAACTTATTGCAAAGCTGCATGATAAACAACAATACCACTAGCATCGCCACCACATCTACCATACAGACACCATTCAGACTTCTGACGCCACCACCATCAATACCTTTGACTTCGCCACCTTGCCCTCCACCACCATCACCACTCTTTCACATTGCTTACTCTCACTGTCATCCCCAACCACCTTGGCTACCACCACCACTGCCAACATCATCACCACCTCCACTTCTATTACAGCTACAGCTCATACTATTACTATCACCCCATTACCATCAGTGTTCAGTATGTTGGTTCGGTCCCTCTTTCTCTTACATACCAACTCTTTCTCTCTTGTTATTACTTCCACTGCCATCATAACACTACTACTTTTAATAAAACATGGATGACATTGATACTCTGAATTTCTTTGTCTCTCTCTCCCTCTCTTTTTCTTTCCCTCTTTCACTGTCTATCTTCACCACTACCCTCACCATCTCTATGTCTACTATTACTCTCATCCCAGCATGAGCAATAGTAGAAGTGTCATTGAACAGTGAGAGATGAGGGTCAAAGTGTGACACACAGAAATTAGATTTTGCATTTATATTAGATATGCATGCATACATATATCAACTGTAGCAGCAATAGTACCAGTTTTGCTTTCACTTTTTCATGATTGCATGGGTTGGATAGGTTCTTTCCAACACAGTGTCTCACTATTTGTTGTACTCCTTTGTCATCCATTTGTGAGGTTTGACATCCTGGGATCAGCTTTAATAATTTCTGTCCTTCTCTTCCTCTTCTACTAGGACTTCCAGGCACTTCTTTGCCCATATGTTATCATCCACATGAATTACATCTCTGTATCAATATTGTCATCTCTCTTGAACACTACAACAGATTCCTCTTATACCCAGTTTATCTCAGCTCATCTTTACCACATCATTCATACATACTAACATTGCACATCCAGAGAAGATTGCTCATTTTGTTTCTCTCCAACACTTAGGCATTCTCTGCGTTCATTCTCATGTCTCACTACCATACATCTTTGCACTTTGTACACCAGTAACATAAAAATTAAACTTTGTTTGAAGAAAGAATGCAATTGTTGCCAACAGAAACAAAAACTCATTGAACTTATTCTAATGTCCCTATTTCAGCTACTAGGCTTTCAAGGCATTCTTCTCCATAGCTAATTAAGATGCCTAGATAAGAGAAGCTATCACCTGCTTCTATTGGAGCCTTTCAAGGATTCAAAGGAATTTATTTTACTACTGCTCTGACTGCAAACTACTCATGTATATCTGCCACATAAAAAGTGTTTATTCACTGTTAGCCTATCATCCCACTAGGTCCCTTGTGCAACCATGGCTTGCACACTGCATTCACTGGAGATATGAGTTGTTTTATATTACTTGAAGAACTATACTTTATATATATATATAAATATATTATATATAAAAAAATTTTCAGAATGAAGTAAAAAACCAAGAGTGTGAAGATTTTAAAACCTTTATAAATAGATGGTCTTACAGCTGTTTCCAGGATATTTATTACATCCCTTCATCGGGGACAGTGTGAGAAATATTTAAACATTTTCTCACACTGTCTCCGATGAAGGGATATAATAAATATCCTGGAAACAGCTGTAAGACCTGTTTATAAATGTTCTAAATTCCTCAAAGATTTGGTTTTTTATCACATTTTGGAAAAAAATTTTTTTTTATATATACCCATGCTGATATATGATCTATGTTGCACTCCTTATTCGCATAATCACCGAACCTGGAGCTTAACTATGGTCTATCCATAGCACTTACTCAGCATTACCTGGCACCCTTGGGTCTTACTGACACCATTACCTCTCATAACATCTCTATATTATATATATATATTATATATTTTATATATATATTATATATATTATATATATATTTATATATATACATACATATATATAATATATATACATAAATATATATATATCTACATATATATATATATTATATAATATGATATATATACATAAATATATATATAAATATAATATATAAGCATATGCATACACATATATAACATATATATATACACACACATAAATATCTAGAAATAACTTAGAAAGGTTTTGGCCATTATTGGCCCAGGCCATGTCTAACTTAATAGCACCACCTGGCGAAGTCTTTCAATTCAGGATTTGGGCACCGAGGCCCATTCGAGCAGAGAGTTATTGTTTGCGGAGACATCTGGGTGTGGGTGGTTTGTCCGGGACTGTTTGAAGGAATTTGTCCAAAGACTTCTTGAATTTTGTGTGGTCAGTTTTTGTTTTGACGTGTCCTGGTGTAATATTGAAGAGAGCGGGTCCAATTGAGGTGAAATAATTGTGCCGTATTGTCGTTATGTGATGCGATTTAGATTTTTGTTGTGGACGGATGGCACGTGGTCCAAGCCTTGGATGTTTTTTGGAGGTGATGCCAACATCATTCGGACAGTGCTGATGGAATATTTTCCACATCATACAGATAATGTAGTGTTCACGGCGTCGTTGGAGTGAATACAGTTTCAGTTTCTCTAGTCTACCCCAGTAGTCAAGGTCTGACATGCCATCTATCTTTTTTGTGATTGACATTTGGGGAGCTTCAATTCTCATAATATTTTGTTTTGTGTAGGGAGACCACAGTGGACAGCAGTATTCAAGGTGGGGTCGGGCAAAAGTGGAGATAATGGTGTGGGAATCTCTCGACTGGAAGGTTCTGAGAATCCAGGAACACATTCTGCGGGCTATATCAACTTTGCTGCTTATATGTGTAGCCCAGCTTATGTTGTTGTCCACTGTTACTCCCAAGTCTCTGATGTTGTTAGACGCCATGAGAATTTCTCCAGAAGGAAAGGAGTATGGGAGTTTCAGAGCATCCTCCCTTCCAAAGTGGATCAGTTTGAATTTGTCTTCGTTTAGCAACATGTTGTTCTTTTCTGCCCATTGGACAACAGCCAGTAAGTCTGACTGAAGGCTTTTTCGGTCATCCACGCCATTGATGACCTTCTGGAGCTTGGAATCATCAGCAAAGGTTCTGATGTTACTGTGTTTGATGGTGTCAGTAATATCATTAATGTAGATGATGAAGAGAAGTGGGCCTAACACAGTGCCTTGTGGGACACCACTGCTGACTTTGGCTGGGCTGGATTTGACTCCTTCGACTACAACATGTTGGGTTCTGTTAGACAGGAAGCACTTGATCCACTGCAGCAGCTTTCCAGTGACACCAATATTGGACAGCTTTCTCAAAAGGATCTTATGATCAACCCTGTCAAAGGCCTTGCTGAAATCAAGGTAGATGACATCAGTGTTGGAACCCTCTCCCAAGGCTCTCAAAATGTCATCAAAATGATGCAGTAGCTGCGTCAGGCAATCTCTTCCATTACGGAATCCATGCTGGTTGGAGTTCAGCATATTAAGACTCTCGAGGAAGTGAGTCATACGCGATCTCAGCACTCTCTCAAATACCTTAATGATATGTGAGGTGAGTGAGATTGGACAGTAATTCACGGCAAGCGATTTGTTTCCTTTTTTGAAAACTGGGACAACAGACTGGGATAGAGTCTTCTGGTATATATCCAGCATCCAGTGAGTTCCGCCACAGATTGGCTAGAGGGGGTGCAAGTTGGTGTTGACACATCTTCAAAACACAAGCAGGGAACCTATCGGGACCTACTGCTGAATTGTGCTTCATTTCCTTTATTGCTGCTAAGACATCAGGAGCGCCAAAGGTTATAATGTGTATATATATATATATATATATATATATATATATATATATATATACACATATATAAATACATATATAACAATATATATGTATGTGTATATATATATGTATATATACATATATTTATATACTCTGTTTTTCTGTTGTAAAAAAATGGTTTGTTCCATGCTTGTTTTTCCGTTTTCATTTCTCGTTGAGTTCTACGTCTAGTTGTGGTGTCCTGTACTTACATATATATTTATATATGCATGTATATGTACATGTAGATGTAGGTACGTACATATATGTTTGTATGTATGCATATATTTTATTTATTACACGATATATATATATATATGTGGACTGATCTAAGCCATTATTTGGGACCTCCTCTGATATGTGGAATTTGGTAAATGAGGGAGTTTGATGCTGCTGCCCTTATCTGTGTTTACGGGAGGTAGGCTTGTCTAGAACCCATATCAATTTTGTTTTAAAGACACTTACATCCACACCATTCAGATCTATCAAGCATTTTAGAAGGATATTAAAGAGCTGTGGGCTCTTGAAGCCCAAGCTGTTGCTATATCTGGTCCAGTATTTTGATGGTGATGCTGCTACACCCCATGCTTGGAATTGCTTTCAACGTTCCACTGGCACAAGTGCCAATCAGGCGGTACTGTCATCGGCCACGTCAGTGATTTTGATTTTGATTTCCCTTGCCCAATAGGTCTTCACAAGCAAAGTTTATTGTCCAGTGAATGAGGGACATTCATAAATAGGCTGGTTACACCCACTGGCATAGACCACGGGCTATAGTCTCACTTGGCTTGTTGGGTCTTCACTAGCACAGCATATCTCCAAAGGTGTTGGTCACTAGTCATTGCTTCAGTAAGGCCCAATGTTCGAAGGTTGTGCATCATCACCTCATCCAGGTCTTCCTGGGTCTACCTTTTCCACAGGTTCACCTCAACTGCTAGGGTGTGACACTTTTTCACAGTTTCCTCACTCATTCACTACATATGACCATATCAACGCAGTCAACTGTTTTGCACACCATATCTAATGCTTCTTAAATCCAAATTTTCTCTCAGGGCGCTTACACTCTGTCGGGTATGCACACTGACATTACACATCCAGAGGTGCATACTTGTTTCATTCCTTGCAAGCTTATGCATGTCCTCAGCAGTCACGGCCCATGTTTCACTGCTAATTAGCATGGCTGTACGTACATATGCGTCATATAGTCTACCTTTTACTCTGAGTGAGAGGCCCTTTGTCACCAGCAGTGTTAGGAGCTCTCTGAACTTTGCCCAGGCTATTTTTATTCAAACACATAAAAACACACATGAAAACACAAACACATGAATATGCAGAATACATACATAGAAATGTACACACATACATATATACATGTGTGCGCACACACATTCATACATGCATACATACATACATACACACGTGTATGTGCACGCACACTAACTCATACACATATGCACAAACAAACAAAAAGAATGCAGCTTGAATAACGGACAGAGTCAATAACTATTGGTAAGGTTGCAAAACGCAATGAAAATTTTAGAAAAATAAATAGTTAAATGAGTGGAAATTTTACCAGTGAGCGTGTTAAATTATAAAGCACTAAAAAAGAATGACTCTCTCCAGACACAATAGAATATGCTTCAACAGACGAACTCACATAAAGAATCTTGCAAGCCAAATCCAAAAACAAAATGTATATATATATATAAATTGATTTTGTTTTAATCACCTGACAAGTACCATGCATGAAACTCTCAACTCCTGAGTTGCTTTGTAATTTCTGCTGATTAAAGAAAAAATAATATTTATACTCATGTACTGAGTTCTATTTATCCCGCTTGTTCTGCTAAACCCACACATACATATAGACATACATATATACATTCACATACACAAAGACAAACACACACATGCACAAATGCAAACACACACACAACACACACATATATATATAATTACCATGTACTGTTGTGTATTTGCATGGTTTTCCATATTATTTTCTATAGACATAAAAACATGACACTAAAAGAAAGAAAAAATATCAAAATTTTTTTTGTTTAATTTTATTAAATAACAATAGTAAGTTGGTAGTACTAGATAAGTATAAAAAATTACTATCACTGGTACTACATTTGTCTTAGGCAGACTATAAACCAATAATAAAAAACAATTTGTTTTTATTATTTCACAGCCACTATATGGAATGATTTTTCTATAATCTGTAATGAATTAAGTTGAAGATAAGTGAATTTTAAGTAATCCACCTTTAATTACCAAATATCTGTGAACTGTTCATTTCCTATTTGGTGTTGTGCGCAGAAAATAATGTAAATACAAAGAAGAATATAAACAAAAGAGAGAGTTTATGACCATGTGGTTAAGAAGTTTGTTTTTCAATTGCTGCATTCAGGGTTCAATCACACTGTACAGAACTTTGGGAAAGTGTCTCCTACTACAGCTTTATAAGTGAAATTTGATAGATGGAAACTGTGTAGAAGCTCAATGGATATCTATATCATTGCATATATATATATATATATATCATTACATATATATATATATATCACTGCCAGATCTGACTGGCCTGGTGCAGCCTTCGGGCTCCCCAGACTCCAGTTGAACCGTCCAACCCATGCTAGCATGGAAAGCGGACGTTAAATGAGGATGATGATGATGATCATCATTGCATATATATATTATATATCATTGCATATATATATATATCATTGCATATATATATATATATATATATATCATTGCATATATATATATATATATATATATATATCATTGCATATATATATATATATATATATATATATCATTGCATATATATATATATATATATATATATCATTGCATATATATATATATATATATATATATTGCATATATATATATATATATATATTATATATATGATTGATATAATTTACTAAAACCCTTGAAAACTGTACACTAAGATGGTCACAGCTCAATGATTAAAACCAGCAAAGGAACATAAATTTAAAATGTGTACAAGTTTCTTTGACTGGTGACTGTTTTGATTTGTAATTATTTACACATTTTCCATGGTGCATTATTTAGCTATTCTGGAGTGACATATTTTACACACACATATATATATATATACATATACATGCAACAAGTGGTAGAGTGAACCCATAACCTTTTGTTGTAAATAGCACATTTGAAAATCTTTGGCCATACTTAGTACAGACAGAAATGTGCCTGTTGTAAATACAGGAATGTGTTAATTTTTTTAAATATCAAAATGAAGTTATACATTTATTTTGAAAAAGTGAACTTCCTAAAAGTGTTGGAAAACTGAACTCACACAATATTATTTCTGTATTCTGATGAAGGAAAGCAGCAATGCTTTCCTTTTCACTAGTGAAACTATTAACAGTATAGAAAGGTACAGAAATAACTGAAATTTAAAAAGTAAACTTTCAATATAAACTTATAAATGCAAAATTTTGTCAATTTTTGTCAGCTTTTGATTTAAGATATTTGGGATAATTTTTGCAAGCTGTGCTCATTTGTGTCAAGAATGCTGGGACAGCCGTCTGAAAAAAAGAATGAAAGAAAATAAATCTAAATAACAAACATCTACTAGAGCAAAAAAAAAAATGCAATTTTATAGCAATTTAAGAATTTACCTTGTTTATTTAATTCATCCTTTGTCTAATTAACCTAATTTATACATTTTACATATCTAATTTGCCTGAGATGTTCTTTATTAAGAATAACAAGAAGCTTAATAATGGCAAAATCATTTTGATAAATTCTTCAAGTTTTCCAAAATTAGTCGAAACAAAAACTAAATTTGAACAGAAATATGACAACACACGGGTTAAGCATTGATGATTTGTTTTACATTTCAGACTCTATCAAAGAATTGTTGGAAAAATCAAAATAACAGATCACAGTCAAAAGGCTCAAAAGTGGTCACAACAAACACAAAAGTTATAGCTAGTTTTAGAGAACTATCCAGTGGAATCTTAATAAGTAAGATGAGACTAAGCAAATACACAATTCTATGTAGTCACTGCAAATGATGTATTCACAAAAAGGTCCTTGGAGATTTCTGGAAAGCCATCAAGGAATCATTCCTGAACCAGGTTTTTAAATGCAGCTGATGAAACTGGAATATCTGGCATTAGATCTTAGTATGTAATGAAGAATATAGCCTGTAGGATATGGCAAATTTATTTGATCACCTCAGTGACATTAACAAGACAGTTCAAATGAAATAGAAATAGTGACACAAGTATTAATAATTTAGAAATTCAGTGAAATGTTACATACAGTAACAACAGGTTTCTCTCTGAACAAAATCTACATATGAAATATGTGTGTATGTACTGTATATAAAGTGTAATATATATATATATATACACACACACACACACACATATATATATATAAAATATATATATATGTATGTATATATATATTATATAATATAATAGAATGCACTCTATGTGAAGTATATATATATATCATATAATACATAGAATATTTATATGTGGTATATGTATATACAGATTATATAAAGTGTATGTATAGATCGAAAGATGTGAGACAAAATGTTAAAGGAACTATTGAGGCTAAAGGAATTTATTTTGAAGGAGGACATTAAAAAAAGCGGTATGAGAATAATAAGAATTCTAAAACACAGTGACATTCATATTGAGAAAGCACCTCATATAGAGATGTAGTGCTAAAAAGTCTGAAAAACATTCAGCACCAGTGGTGGAACTGCTAGTTCATATGAGTTCCGCTTGTTTGCACATCATCTGCAGCTATTGACTATCACTGCATGCTAACCACCTTTTCAAGATGAATACCACCATTTCTTTTAATTTCTTCAATCTTTTGGCTATGTACTGTAGTGAATTATTAGAGTTAGTGGTATACATCTATAAAGCCAAGCCTTTTCTCACCAAAATGCTATACTAACTGCATACCATTCCTACTCAATATACCTGCCTTTCCTACTTTTACCATCCCTATAGTGTTTCACCCCACTAACACTTTATTAATCACTTTTAACAATCTTCCTTTTCAACTATCTTCCTGTCCATATTTCCCTTCTAATCATTAATCTGCAGAAAGTTAATAGGAACACCAACTCAATCCTTCTCACAATTCTAAGAAGGCCCTTAAGAACTGTAAGCATTGTCCCTGTTACTAAGACTAAACTGTAGAAGTTTTAACAAATCAAATAATAAAGCAAATCTGCAAGGAAATGAGCAATAAGATATAAAATCAAATTTCCAGTGCCACACTCTACTTATAAACCATGACTAATATAAATTTCCTTCAAAAACAATGGATATTGAAAAGAACATAGATTAAAAGAAAAAGTATTTTATTTTAATGAAACATTTTCAAAAAATGTGTGAGTTGGAAATGTTATGAATTATGTCAAAGTCTTTGGTTGCTTCTAGATTAACATTCTAATAAAAAGTGTAACCCAATTTGCTGTAATTTTACTTTTTATTTTGAAAATAAATTTGTTTTTAGAATGGATACAAACCTTTGCAGCCCAGTTGATTAACCAAGTTGGGATCATGCCTTTCGGATCATCATAATATTGCATGAAAACTAAAATAGAAGAGAGATATTATAATACAGTATTGCATTTATGTATATGTGTGTATCTGTGTGAGACAGTGAGGAGGGAGAAAGCGGGAAAGAGAGAGAGAAGGACTTTATTGTGCTTTTCAATCAATAATCCTAAATCCTCTGGCCTCTATCCATTCTGTTAATGACTGATTTCATCTATGAACTCAAATTCAAAATTTACCAAAACTGAGACTTGAAGATTTTGTTGAGGTTATAATGTTTTCCCATCAACAAATGAAAGTTTCAAATATTACGAAAAATTTTTTTAATATTTTGTCCAAATCTTACCAATTAGTACCAAAACAAAATAAATAAATAAAAGAGTAAAAGCAATAGGGTTAAGTACAATAAAAAAAAATGTCCCTTTGTTATAATAATTAAAAGATTTAGAAACTATTTAAAGGTTTTAAATTCAAAGATTACTGGAGATTTGAACCTAGTGACAGTATTGTTGTCATCACCTTTGTTGTCAGCATCACCACAAGCACTACCATCCTCCAACCCTCCTCCTCAACATCATATATATATATACATATAAAGGTGACAATTTACCCATCGCACCCTGTATATATATGTGTGTGTATATATATATATATACATACATAAATACATATATATATATATATATATATATATATTATACATCTCTCTCTCTCTCTCTCTCTCTCTATATATATATATATATATATATATATATATATATATATATATATATATATATATATATATATATATATATATATATATATATATATATATATATACGTTTAAATATTTGTTGTGCAAGATCTTTTATGTGAAGTTGTGTGTTGAAACAGATATTATTATATTTCGGAATGGTCATATTGCCAGTTTAGCCAATAAAAACACACGCACTATATATTTGGTGTTATATTGCTTCAGTGATATTTATTTTTTACATTAATCTTAATCTTATTTCGGCCAGAGTTCTTTCGTCACACTCCTTTGACCGCATCAGTGGTCCTTTGTTTTCTTCTCACTTATTTGTGTCTCTCCTTACTAACCGTCAGCCATTTTGTATTTCTATTGTATGTCTTCATTTGCACATGCTTATATTTCTATGTGCGTCTATGTTTATTTAGTGTGTGTGTGGGGGGATGCCTGTAATATTTGTATCTTCTGTTTATATACATTCATGTAATTTGTATTTTGTTTTTGTTGCTTTTGTTCTAATTTTGTTCATGTGTTTACATCCACCCATTATTATCATTACATATGCTTGTATGTATGTATAACAACAATATTAGTAATAATAATAATAAATCTAATCGAAAAAAAAAATACTAATATTGTTGTTATACATACATACAAGCATATGTAATGATAATAATGGGTGGATGTAAACACATGAACAAAATTAGAACAAAAGCAACAACAACAAAAACAAAATACAAATTACATGAATGTATATAAACAGAAGATACAAATATTACAGGCATCCCCCCCACACACACACTAAATAAACATAGACGCACATAGAGATATAAGCATGCGCAAATGAAGACATACAATAGAAATACAAAATGGCTGACGGTTAGTAAGGAGAGACACAAATAAGTGAGAAGAAAACAAAGGACCACTGATGCGGTCACAGGAGTGTGACGAAAGAACTCTGGCCGAAATAAGATTAAGATTAATGTAAAAAATAAATATCACTGAAGCAATATAACACCAGATATATAGTGCGTGTGTTTTTATTGGCTAAACTGGCAATATGACCATTCTGAAATATAACAATATATATATATATATATATATATATATATATATATATATATATATATATATATATTATATATATATATATATTTATATTTATATATACACTACACACACACACACATACAGAAAACATAACCGGCTTCTATGTAGTTTCTATCTACAAAATCCATTCACAAGACTCTGTTTGGCCCAGGGCTATAATAGAAGAGACATGCTCAAGATTGCACAATTGGATATAAGTATAAAAACTAAATACTTTAAAGCTTTTAGTCTGAGACACCACTGTCTCAGCTGTATCCACTTATATGGAATATCATAGTATTTACAAAAATCATATGTTATCTCAAATGTAATGCATCCTGCCACAGCTAAGTGTATCTAAAACTCAGTAAAATAGTCTATCCCCTTTTATCCATACTTTTTTAAAATCTTGAGTGTAATGCTAGTACCCAATTTTGATTGTGATGTTTTGTATTAAATTTCTAGTATTACACACATTTATAATGAAACCAACAAATTACTATATTTGAATACTGCTGTCATTCTACTGACAGAAGGTAGTGTCCAATAACCAATAATCAACTGAAATGATGATAGAACTGTAATTTGACAGTTTTCACCAGAATTTGTGAAACATGAGAACACTTTTAGTATGTCAGAAATCAATTTATGGATCATTTATCTGTCATAAAATAATCATCAAGCTGACAGCTGACACACATAGAATAAGCAATATTCCAAATGTGTTTTAGTTTGTAAGAGTTGGAATTACCATTTTTCTTTTTTATCTTTTTGTCAGAAGGGAAGCCTGTGTCCATGAATCTTTATGAGGCCTCTGAGACAGGTGAAAAGGAGAGAGGGAGAAACCTCTGAATTTTCCAGAGGTATGCAGGGTTGACTGTGTCAGATGCCACCTTGAGGTTGACAAAGGTGATGTAAAGGTATTGATCTTTGTGGAACTCCCAAGATCTTTCAATAATGAGATGAAGGGCAAAAATATGGTTGGTGGTAGATTGATTTGGCAATAATTTGGCTTGTTGTGGGCAGCAACTGCTTCTGATGGTGGAAAGAGCATGGTTGAGGAGGATCCTAGTGAAGAGCTTGCCTGGGATGGAGAAGAGGGTGATACCCCTGTGGTTGCTGCTGAGTTTATTGCCATTCTGTTTCCAGAAGAGGAAGCTAATACCCTAGGTACAGTCATTTGGGAGCTGCTCTGACACTCATACACAGTTAATGATGCAAGTGAGCCACTAGACCATGTTATCTCTGTCCACCTTCAACATCACCACAGAAAAAGTGCAGGTTCCAGGGGCTTTGCAATCATTGAGCTTCTTCAGGGCAGCAGTCTTCATTGGGGGTGACAGGATCAAGTCTGCAAGTGTTGTTCGTTGCAGCTGAGTGTGCAGTGATGATAAGGCTGGGATCAATTGGAACAGGTGGGTGAAGAAGAAAAAGGCTGAAGTGCTCCTTCCAGAGTTTAAGGTGGGCGGTTTCTGTAGTGATGATGTTGCCATTGGTATCCTTCACCAGAGCTGTCTTGAACTAAGGACTGGCATGGGCTCTGTGCAGTATGTTGAACACTTGGCTGAGGTTATTTCTCTTTGTCATTGCTTCCAGGTGCTCAGCTTCTTCCACCCAGAACTTCTCTCAGTTATCTGTAATGGCCTTGTTGCATATTTCATTGAGCCAACAGTACTCAAGTCGCAATGCAGGCAAGCCTTGTTATGACAGTTGATTATCTCCAGCATCTGTAGTGAAATCCAGGATCACTTGGGAAGAGGTCTTGAGTTTACTGAGACATCACATGCAAACTCGTTGATGCTCAATTTGAAGACCTCCCAGTTATCAATCTCATCCTTGACCAGAGTGCTGAAACAATTGATAATAGAGAATGCAAATGCAGAGGCAATATTGGAATTGCAGAAATAGGATGAGTCAGGGTGGGGCTGGTACTGGTGGCAGGGTCCACCAATGACTTCAAGTTGTTAGCACTGCATATATTTTCTTAATCACCCTATTTATTCATACTGTGATTAGTATGGTTATTTCCAATGTTGAATACATTGAATTTAAAAAGTACATACCACAATCTATCACATGTTAAAATATGGATGACAATTTGTGACATAAACTACCATCTTATTCTATGACTTGTAATGTATCTTATCAATAAATTATAATTTCCTATATTTATAGCTGCAAAACAATTATTCCATGTTATTTGATAAATAGAAAAAGAAAATAAGAAAATGAATTACCTTTTGTACCTCCTTCTGGTTGTTTACTAATTACCAAACTTTGGTAGTAATCATCTACTCTGACTGTCATCCATTTCTCAGGGAAACTGATTGAATCATCAACACTTTGAGCAATGATCACATATACTTTGGCTCCTTTCCAGTCAATAATACGTAGCTCTCTCTTATACACATACTGAATATTGGGTTAAGGTTTTTTTAACTGAGTCATATGATAAAATCTAACCTAAGTGACACAACATATTTATTTCTTTGTTGATGGTTACTATCTCTCTCTCTTTCTCATATAAATATAAATACACACACACACACACACATATATATATAGACAGTCAGGCAGAAAGACAGATAGGTAAAGAAGAGAAAGTGGAGTTAATGAGCTTACATTATTTTATCGACACTGAAAGAATGATAGCTAATTCAACCTTGACAGAACTTGAACTCAGAAAGCAAGAGCTTTAAGAAATGCGGCTAAGTATGTTTTCTGACATGCTAATGATTCTGCCAGGCTTGCTGCATTCATGTATAATAATAATAACAACAGTAATAATAATACATAATATATATATATATATATATATATATATATATATATATATATATATATATAATATATATATAAACTGTAATATATTTGAATAAAGAATCTTAATTCCATTTTCTGTTGTTTTTCTTTTATTTGTTTCAGCAATTTGACTGCAGCCATGCTGGAACATCAGCTTTAGTTGAACAAATTGACCCCAGGACTAATTCTTTGTAAGCTTAGTACTTATTCTATTAGTCTTTTTTGTCGAACCACTAAGTTATGGGAACATAAACACACCAACATTGGTTGTCAAGCAATGGTGGGGGAACAAACACAGATACACAAATACATACATACATACATACATACATATATATATATATATGTATACAGCAGGCTTCTTATCACATAGCCACTTTATATAAACTCTACAAATACTATGAAATTCCTGAAGTATATCCAGTACCATGTGCATTTCTACTGTATGATTACATCGGGTGGCCAATAACTACGGACAAGCTTTGTACAGCATTCTACAAGGGTTTTACCTGAATCTCACTATAATATATATATATATATATATATATATATATATATATATATATATATATATATATATATAAATGCATGTGTGTGCATATATATATATAAATATTGTCCAAAACGTATAGTATTATATATCCATCATGGCTGATCTTACCAATTGGTTTTGTGTAAGGGATACAATGGTACGTTAGGTAACAATCAATTATATAACCTTATGCTCATTAGAGTTAGATAGACAATATAATTGGATTGTTACCTAACAGTCTTAGATGACTTACGTATATATGTGTGTGTGTGTGTGTGTATATGTGTATATGTGCGTATGTGTATGTCCCTCTCTCTCTCTCTCTCTCTCTCTCTCTCTCTCTCTATATATATATATAGGAGCATGGCTTAGTTATTGGGATATTTGGCTCACGATTATAAAGTCATGAGTTTGATTTCTGGCAATGCATTGTGTCCTTGAGCAAGACAATTTATTTTCACGTTGCTCCAGTCCACTCAGCTCGCAAAATTAAGTGGTGTCTGTATTTCAAAGAGCCAGCCTTGTTACACAGTGACACACTGAATCTCCCTGACAACTGCATTAAGGGTACACATGTCCATGGAGTGCTCAACCACTTGCATGTTAATTTCACAAGCAGGTTGTCTCGTTGATTGTATCAGCTGGCACCCCCAGTCATAACCGAGTGCTCTTATACATATATATATATATATATATATATATATATAAATTAATTTAGAGATAAAACCACTATTAGGCAACTCAAACAGTGATAGACATAAACCAAAACATAAAAAACAAAAAATAAATATAATTAATATAATATATATATAAAATATAAAATTTTAATAATTAAAATTTAAAATTTTTTAATTTATATTTTTAAATATATATGTATATATATATATATAACATCATATCAAAGGGAAATGGAAATTAATAGAAATTTTCACTTCCAGTGGCCTAGTGTGTAAAAATTTAGTCCATAGACTTTGTATTACAAAATACAGTGTACATTTAAACACATAAGGAATCCACTCGTGGGATTCAACATGCTAGAAAGAACAGCTAAGTTCCAAAACCACAAAAGCCTAGCTGTTTTTTCTAGCGTGATGAATCCCATGAGTGGATTCCTCATATATATATATATATATAATACATAATATATATATATATGGGCCTGACAGTGGCCAAGTGGCTGAGTTCCTTTCAGGCATTGGGCCTCATGGAGGCATAGTGACTGAGTTCCTTTCGAGTGTTGGGCTTTATGAAGGCAATGACCAAGACTTCTGACATTATGTCACGCTTGAGAAGGCCCATCAAGCTGAGCAAAATTGCAGTCGTGGCAGATACTGATGTCAAGCAAATTGGCACTCTTGGTTTCACGCAAATGGCACCTGTAAAAGCACCCACTATGCTCTTTGTGTGGTTGGCATTAGAAACGGCATCCAGCCATAGAAAACCATGCCAAATCAGCGTGCTAGCCCAGTTAAACCATCCAACCCATGGACAACAGACGTTAAATGATGATGATGCTGATGATGATATATATACATATATATTATTCATCACAATATGCTAAAATACATTCATGTATCTCTGGATGATTTGCTGGTCTCTGTAAGTGGTCTGGTATGTTTGTGCCTTATTGATACATATCAGCACCGTACAGACCGAGCTGAAGGCCAGCAGGTCTGCTAGTATATATACGTATGTATGTATGTATGTATGTATGTATACTATTGTAATGCCCATTTTCCTTACAATAAAAGTTGTCTGTCTGTCTTCTGTCTCTTCCCTGCTCTATCTCACTTGATTTTTCTTCCTAACCCCACTTTCTATCTGTCTCAGGTATTTTTTCTCTAGGGCAAAAAAGAGGTAGAGGTAGTGAGAGAGACACACATATACAACCAGAGAGAGTGTGACAGGGAGATAGTGAGAAAAATTGACATATAGACACGGAGAAAGAAGAGGTCTGGCATCTCACTTGTGTTTTTTCTCCATAACCTGCTTTCTCTGAGAGAAAAAGAGGTATAGGCAGGGAGAGAGAGGAACACATATACAACCAGAGAGAGAGAGGGAGATAATGAGAGACATAGAGACACAGAGAGGGACATATAGACAGAGAGAAAGCATAGGTCAAGTGGCGACTTCAAAGGAATAAATGTTATGTATTAAGTTGAAGGTGGATTGAGTGATAGGTGGAGTATTTTTGCATACTGTAAAAAGCACTACAGTGAAATAGACAGTATGTGGATTGCTAGAAATAGGATCCAATAAACTACCAACTTGGCCCCACCATCATTCTGTTTTCAGAAAATAAGTGCACAATGGTCAAATTAATTGAAACAACACATAAAAGCTACTATATTATCAATTTTATTTAGTGTTTTCAGCAGTCAACATACAAACAAACAAACAAACACACAAGCAAACTTTGCTTTTTTTAAGTATATAGATAAGATATATATATGCGTGTGTGTGTGTGTGTATATATATATATATATATATATATATATATATATATATATATATATATATATATATATATATATATATATATGAGGGGAAGTCAAAAATTATCCACACTTTCGCCCGCCATAATATATCTTTATTATTGTCACACTGCCTTCTGCGCATGTGTGCTTATAGTTTGTACTATTGTGGTCACATGATTGAAGTTTGAGCCGGATCATGCAGTTTTTCTTTCTGGCTTTACAGTGTAAGCATGGCTGCTCCACTAGCAATGTGCACCAAAGAACAAACATGCCATACACAAGTGCAAACCATAATGGTAACAGAAAAAATATAGTGAAACATTAACTACACAAAGACGCCTTCCTAACTTGACAAGCACCCCACCAATGGCTGTGTAAAATATAGGAGGTTTTTATGCTGCACCTTGTATTACGAACATTAAAACAAATACTAAATAATAGCCTAGTGGTTAGGGTCTTGCACTCATGACTGTGAGATAATCATTATCATCATCGTTTAGCATCCGCTTTCCATGCTAGCATGGGTTGGACGGTTCAACTGGGGTCTGGGAAGCCAGAAGGCTGCACCAGGCCCAGTCTGATCTGGCAATGTTTCTACAGCTGGATGCCCTTCCTAACGCCAACCACTCTGTGAGTGTAGTGGGTGCTTTCTACGTGCCAGACGAGGCTGGCAGACGGCCACGCTCGGATGGTGCTTTTTACGTGCCACCGGCACGGAGGCCAGGTGAGGCTGGCAATGGCCATGATCAGATGGTGCTTTTTACGTGCCATAGGCACGGAGGCCAGTCGGGGTGGCACTGGCAACAGCCACGTTCAGATGGTTCTCTTACATGCCACAGGCACTGGTATCCCAATTCCTAGACTGGGTGGTGTGTTGTATTCTTGAGTAAAACACTTCATTTCATGTTGCTCTGCAATCACTTTGACATCTGACATGTGGTACACCATGCACCTGTTCAGGCAATGTCAATTTGATGGTGGGAGTGAGCTAAGGTACAACACATACATTTGTTCACTATAAACAAATTATTTGTGCAGGTCATTCAGCAAAAGCTGAACACTCATACATAGTCCTAGATGGGAGAGACCATCACTAAATAATTAATCTGCTATTCTCGTGGACCATAGAATACAGTTTTATAATCATCTTGATTGGCATACCAAAATATTTTGATTGAAAATAAGTATTGGTAGAACATGTATTTTATTCTTGAATACTTTAACCTATACTAACCTATATTTTCTAACTCAAGTGAATTGGATAATTAGTTTCGGTAATCATGATTCTACAACATTTAAATCTGATAGTAGTTACAAAAGATACAAAAATATATCATTAATGATAGTTTCATATTTGAAGGATACATCACGGTAAGACATAGGTTTGGGGAATTTCACTCCCCAGTAGATGAGTTTTTTATTATCTGCTTCTTTTTCATACAGCTCTGTAAACGACATAAGAAAAAGAAAAGAAAAAACAACTAATATTAACACATTTGATGGAACAATTATTTTATTTATTTTTAATTGTTAATATCTTTTATTTTAAGACTAAAAAGTAATTCTGTTCAGTGTTCATAGACTATAGTGTTATAAAATTGTTAACTCTATCAACTTTACATTATATCATATCATTTATAATGCTCATAAACTGACATGTTATAAAACTTTGAAATTAAAATAATAATATATCCTTTCATTCTCAATATTTTCTTGAATATGATAAAATACAACAGCAATCAGCATATTCATGTTCGAATCTGTCAAAATGTATTACGAATGAATAGGTATGTTATTGTTTGAATGCTTGTTGTCCTGTGTGCACCCCATCAATTAATATCTGTTTGGCAGACATCAGCAAATAATTTCATTGTTGATTTCTATAAACAAGAAACTCATGCTCTTGTTATATTCATGAGTCTGGCAAAGCAGCTTTGACTGAGGAGACACACAATAAATTGAAAATCTATTGTATCTCAAAGTTCTTTTACAGTGGTAAATCACATGTATTATGGACACACATCATCAAAAGAGACTAGCTAATCTTCAATGATGAAAAACGACAGCAATCAGATATTCCTATTTGAATTTGCCAGAACATAAGAATGAACAGATGCAGTATTGTTTTGACTCTGTTTTGACTTTCATGCAGCCCATGAATTAAACAATCAACTTTATATCATATATTTTTTACACTTTTCATTATTATAAAACTGTGATGTTAAAACTATCAGTTTTTTATTAGATCTTTTTTTTAACATTATGAGAAATGGTGAATTGGCTAAGAGAAAGTTGATGTTCCAAGTTTCAGTGCAGACAACAAAATGAAACTTATTCAAAAGAAATATATTTTTATACAATTTGATTTTTTTTAAAAACGTAACTTCACATTACTTCCTTAACAATAATAACCTTATTACTGTAATCAAGCAACTGATTCACTCACCATGTACATAGTTGTCCCATGTCTTACGATATTCAAGATCCATGTACACCTGTGAGCATATTTCAGGATCTAAATCCATTTCTCCAAAGACTTTGTACTTGTATAAACCTGAACTCTAAAAGAAATTAGAAATACTGGTAAGAATTTGAATACAAGAGTAGAGTCAAAAACTTCACTGTTAAATGTAAATTTGTCTCTAAACTGATACATATTTATTATTACAATATATATATCATTTTATATATCTATATTATGTATTATTATTATTATGATTATTACTATTATATATAAAGATGGTGAGTCTGACAGAATCACTAGCATGTCAGAAAACATATTTAGCGACATTTCTTACAATTCAGGGTTGATAAATTATAGCATCATTACTGGCCTTGTGCTAAAATTTATAACCATTATTATTATTCTGCCAAAGTTGATTTATCCTTTCATCCTTTCGGGGTCAATAAAATAAGTCCCAGCTAAGCGTTCGGGTTCATATAATCAACAAGCCCCTCCACCAAAATTTCAGGTTTTGTGCCTGTAGCAGAAAGAATTATCGTTATTATCATTATATATTAAGGTGGCAAGCTGGCAGAATCAATAGAATGTAGGAAAAAATTCTTAGTAGCATTTTTCCCAGCTCTTTATATTCTGAGTTCAATTACCTGCAAGGTCAACTTTGCATTTCATCCGTTCAGGGTTGATAAATCATAGTATCAGTCAAGTACTGGGGTGGATATGATTAACTAGCCCTATCCTTCTTGTACTAAAATTTGTACTGGCCCTGTGCTAAAATTTGTAACCATTATTATTATTATTATTATCATTATTATTGTGAAAGCACATGGGTTAATGGTTAGGGTGTTTCACTCATGATCATAAGATTGAGGTTTTGATTCCTGGACTGGGTGATGCATTATGTTCTTGGGCAAAACACTTCATTTCATGTTGCCACTCAACTAGTAAAAATGAGTAATCCTGTAGCAGACAAGAGTCCCATGCTGGCGGGGACAAAATGTATATGCCGCAGAATCTGGGAAACTGGTTTTATGATCTTGCTTGTTTGATTATTATCATTAGGTATGTCAGCACAGTCACATATTTCTAAGCTGATGGCTTAGTCGACTAATGTGGATGAGGCTTCTCTTGATTGTAATGGTGCAAGTGATGTTATTGTTTTTCTCAGGTGCTTACTGCTGATGTTGTTGTATAATGGATCTTTCCTGCTGCTCTTTCTATTGATGCTGTTGATGTTTGGGATACTGCTGCTCTTGGCATTGATGTTGTTATTGCTGGTGCTTTTGATACTGTTGTTGGGGTTGTGTTAAAGGTGTTTGCAATAGCAGGGTTTTTCCTTTCTTTGCATGGGACAGGAAGCCTTTAAATGGCTTGTCTTCCCACAAACGTCATCTTGGCTTTCTGCTCTTTACTGCTACAAATAACTGCATTCCATTAGGGAGGTTGATCAGGCTAGGTACAGCTTTGATAATGCTCAGATCAGAGTGTATCCACATTTCCATATCTGTGCCTGACCAATTTGGCTTTCCCATTTTGTTGACTTGCAGAATTTTTGTTTTGCTCTCTATGCCATATAATATAATCAGCAAGATGTCCACTTTTGGTGGCACCTCCACTACCTTTATTTTGAACACCCTTTGACCAATGTATGCGGGAATTAGGTAGGGATTAGCCTTAATTAACTTTTTTTGGTTAATTCTTCAGTTGAGAATCTTACCCTAACTGTGCCAAAGAGTTTTCCATGGGCAACATAAGTTTTTAAACTCCAGACAGGTCTTGGGCATTTTCAATCTGGATCTGAATTGCTCATTCCTGTTGCCTGTTCTTTATTGAAATACATTTATATACAATGTTTTTTTTTTCTTATTGTTTACCTGTATCTCCTCTGGCATGTTAAGGAAGACTATTCTCCCATTCTTAAATGCACTTTGGTGTTGCTCAGTGTTTTTTTCTGTCAACTCAACTTTTTTCATTTTGCAACAAGCTTGTGAGAAACCATTTCCATTCTGCTTTGAAATAAAACAGCCATTATTGTCATTTTATTAATGCTCCTGTTGGATTTGGTGATGGTGTTGATACTGGAGACAGTGGTGGAGGTTGTGCTTGTGTTATTTTAAAATATATCCTGCTCATCACTACTGTTTATGATGCTGCTGCTGTCTGAGCTTTGTTTCTTGACCATAACAGCTGTTCCAACAGCTACCACTTCCCTCCATTTGGGAAGCCATATTGATATTTTTTGTTTTAAAATGTTAAATTTTTGATTTTAAATCTCAGAATTTTCCCTTAAAGGGCAAATTCTCACCAGACCAGCACATTTCACTTGCAGTGAGCTGGTTTATTTAACAAACAGCTAAAAAACAGAATTGGAATACCAGCTAATAAAACAACAAATTTTAAAGAAAACTTATGAACTACAAACAAGTATCCATTCCTTCCAACAAATTTTGGCACAAGGCCAGTAATTTGGGGGAGGGGTAAGTTGATGAAATCTACCCCAGTAATCAACTGGTACTTATTTTATTGACCCCGAAAGGATGAAAGGCAGAATTTGAATTCAGAACGTAAAGACGTAAATGCCACTAAACATTTTGCCTGGCGTACTCACAATTCTGCTAGCTCAACACATTAATAATAATAATAATAATAATAATAATAATAATAATAATAACAATAATAATAATAATAATAATAACAATAATAACAATAATAATAATAACAATAATAATAAAAATAATAATAACAATAATAATAAAAATAATAACAATAATAATAAAAATAATAATAACAATAATAATAATAATAATAATAAAAATAATAATAATAATGATTTCAAATTTTGGCTCGAGGTCAGCAATTTCAGGGGACAGGGGTAAGTTGATTACATTGACCCTGTACTTAACTGGTACTTATTTTATTGACCCCAAAAGGACAAAAGGCAAAGTCGACTTTGGCAGAATTTGAACATAGAACATGAAGACAGATAAAATGCCATTAAGCATTTCACCTGGTGTACTAACAATTTTGGCAGCTTGCCACCTTAGTAACAACAATAACAACAATAGTACAGTAAAAATAAGAGTACCATGACAAACTACAGCACATACCAAAGGCACACAGAGCTGTGCTCAGTAGTGCAGTGAAAGCATGTCATAAAAATAAGACTGCTAAATATTATAATAATTCTGCTTGTCATTCTGTTACTTAGCCCATCAGTAACACTTTCATGTGATTAGAGAAAAAAAGGGAAAAAGGAAAGGGGGAGAGAGAAGTGCCCATGATGTGAAGTAGAGGGAATGTACTTGTAATGCTTTCACATGATTAGTTGAAGGGAAAGTGAGGAAGAAGAAAAAGGAGAAAAAGAGTATAAGGCAAAGAGTGACACAGAAAGAGGGAGAAAGAAAAAGAAAGGATGGAGATAGAAGTGTCCATGGTGTGAAGTAGGGGGAACATAATATTTATTACATGGTTAAAAAAATTAGATGAAAGTAATGATGATATAGAGGAGGAGAGTTAAAAATATAATTTTAGCAGATGGGTGATGTTCTTATGATGAGTTTAAAGAAAGGCAGAGAGAGAGAGAGAGAGTGAGGAGGGAGATAATGATGATGGTGGTGGTGGTAATAGTGGAGATGGAGGTGGTGGTGGTGATTGGATAGTGAAAAGTGCATTTAAAAAAAAAATTGAAGTAACTTTTTTATATCACATATCACTTAACACATGTGCATAAGTGCAATTCCATGAAATATTCATGCTTATTTACATGGCAGATATTTGCAATTTAACTAAAGGTTGTATCATATGTACAGGATATTTTTTTTTATTCATGGGAAAAATAGAAAAATAAGAGTGCATATTTATTTCATGAGTGCTGTGTATTAAGTCTATAAAATTGTGCATTAAATATATAAAGTGTATATATAAAATGCATTATGTAATCATCGTATTCCAATTTATTTCACTTCTCAATGAGTAGCAAATGAGCAACTATCTTTCCATACAGACACAACATAGGCTACACTTTCAGGTTTTTTAGATAAAGTTTTCAGAAATAACTAGGCAGGTATACCATTAATTCCATGAAATATTCATGGATCCTGCTAGTAATGATAATAATAATAATAATAATAATAATAATAATAATAATGTCTTTAAGAGGGACAAGCAACAGTGCCTAATAATTGATGTGGCAGTGCCAGGAGATCAACATCTTGTCATGAAGTAAAGAGAAAAGCTTCACAAATATGGAGACCTGAAAGTTGAGATCACCAAGATGGGGCAACTGTCAGATTCAAATGTAAAAGCTAGTTCCTGTTGTCATGGCAGCATAGAGTTCAATACCATCTAACTTAAAGAAACATCTGGACACTTAAAAAAGTACACTGGAATCTTGGGTTATTGCTGGAATTGGCTTTACTTGGAACTGCACAGTTACTGCATTAAGTGCTGGCTATTTGTGGTCCTTATGACTTGACAGACAGCAAAACTCCCCAGTACACACAATATCTTCAATCTACTATATCCCAATATTGGATACTGTGCAATGTCTTCAACAACAACAACAATACTAATAATAACAACAATAATAATAATAATAATAATAATAATAGCTACTTTGATGACAATGATCATCATCATCATCATCATCATCATTTAACGTCCGCTTTCCATGCTAGCATGGGTTGGACGGTTCAACTGGGGTCTGGGGAGCCCGAAAGCTGCACCAGTCCAGTCAGATCTGGCAGTGTTTCTACAGCTGGATGCCCTTCCTAACGCCAACCACTCCGAGAGTGTAGTGGGTGATTTTATGTGCCACCGACACAGGTGCCAGACGAGGCTGGCAAACGGCCACGCTCGGATGGTATTTTTTATGTGCCACCGACACAGGTGCCAGACGAGGCTGGCAGACGGCCACGCTCAGATGGTATTTTTTATGTGCCACCGACACAGGTGCCAGACGAGGCTGGCAGACGGCCACGCTCGGATGGTGTTTTTATGTGCCACCGACACAGGTGCCAGACGAGGCTGGCAGACGGCCACGCTCGGATGGTGTTTTTATGTGCCACCGACACAGGTGCCAGATGAGGCTGGCGAACGGCCATGATCGGATGGTGTTTGTTACGTGCCCACAGCACGGAGGCCAGTCGATGCGGAACTGGCTACGGCCATGTTCGGATGGTTCTCTTGTGTGCCACCGGCACTGGTACCACAAAGATACAGATTCCATTGATGTTCATCTATTTTGATTTGTTTTGATTTGATTTTCACTTGCCTCAACAGGTCTTCACAAGTGTCACAAGAAGGAAGGTGTGCACAGGTGGACTGACTACGTCCCAGGTAGGGGCCATGGGTTATGGCCTGACTAGTCTTGCCGGGTCTTCGGATGGTGTTTTTATGTGCCACCGACACAGGTGCTAGATGAGGCTGGCGAACGGCCACGATCAGATGGTGTTTGTCATGTGCCCACAGCACAGAGGCCAGTCGATGCGGTACTGGCTACGGCCACTTTCGGATGGTTTTCTCTTGTGTGCCACCGGCACTGGTACCACAAAGATACAAATTCCATTGATGTTCATCTATTTTGATTTGTTTTGATTTGATTTTGATTTTGATTTTCACTTGCCTCAACAGGCCTTCACAAGTATCACAAGGAGGAAGGTATGCACAGGTGGACTGACTACGTCCCAGGTAGGGGCCATGGTTTATGGCCTGACTAGTCTTGCCGGGTCTTCGGAAGGTGTTTTTATGTGCCACCGACACAGGTGCTAGATGAGGCTGGCGAACGGCCACGACCGGATGGCGTTTGTTATGTGCCCACAGCACGATGGCCAGTGATGCGGTACTGACTACGGCCATGTTCGGATGGATTCTTGTGTGCCACCGGCACTGGTACCACAAGCAGTACTGACTACTTTTTATGTGCCACCGACACAGGTGCTAGATGAGGCTGGCGAATGGCCACAACCGGATGGTGTTTGTTATGTGCCCACAGCACGATGGCGAGTGATGCGGTACTGACTACGGCCACGTTCGGATGGATTCTTGTGTGCCACCGGCACTGGTACCACAAGGATACAAATTCCATTGGTGTTCATCTATTTTGATTTGTTTTGATTTGATTTGATTTTCACTTGCCTCAGCAGGTCTTCACAAGTGTCACAAGAAGGAAGGTATGTACAGGTGGACTGACTACGTCCCAGGTAGGGCCCACGGGTTATGACCTGACTAGTCTTGCCGGGTCTTCGGATGGTGTTTTTATGTGCCACCATGTTCCCACAGCACGGAGGCCAGTCGATGCAGTACTGGCTACGGCCACGTTCGGATGGTTTTCTTGTGTGCCACAGGCACTGGTACCACAAAGATACAAATTCCAAATGATGATGTAAATATTTCATAAAACATTAAAGCTTTAAGTAATGTTTGTTTTGGTTTTTGTTATAAGTAGGAATTGGATCAAAAGAAAGAATTTGCAAACAAAAGCAACAAACTAATTATGTATAATTAAGTAGATAGTCTGACTGCAATACTTTAATAACAGTGAATAAGTTCATTTTCATAAATGAAAGAAAAGCACCGAAACTGAGCCAAAAGATTTTAATTAATTATAATTACACCTGTGGGGAGAAAAGAGAAAAATGAGGACAGTTTTTGCTTTGGTTCTTTATGTTCCCAGTTCAAATCTTGCCACAGCCAACTTTGCCTTTCATTTTGCTGAGGGCTGATGAAACATATACCAGTCAAGTCCTAGGACTGACTTAATCCATTAGCATTTAAAATGGCCATGTCCAACCTAAATATTCTTATTTGTTTTATGTTCAAACTGGCCAAACCTTGGCTCTCACATCTATCTATTCTATAATGTCAATCTAAATACAAAAATATTACATAATGGAAATCTTGAAGGTGTGAGATAATGCATGATTAATTCAAAAGAATGTGAATAAGTGAGCATTACGTTCAGCAAAGTAATCTGAATACAAATAGGTTAATCAACTGTTAATTTAAGCAAATGTGCAATGTGCTAAATTGTTACAAGAGAACTCAAATCTCCACCCACCTACATGTAGGATTCTAAAGACAGATGAAATGACAAATTGGTCTGAGTACATCTCATCACTACTATTATTGTCTTTTTCTAACTCCAACTAAATCATACCTACCCTTTTCTAAAATGTGAGTAAGTATATAGCTACTCTACAGTAAAAAACCTGTTCTGCTCTGGCCCCATCTCTCAATCCCTCATCTCTTAGCATAAAGCTATCTTTCTTAGGGATTTATAGTCTTGCAAGCTGCATGGTAACCTTGCTAGTGACGGTAGCATGAAAAAAGAATCCAGTACACACAGTAAGGTGGTTTGCATTAGGAAAGGCATCCAGCTATAGAAATCATGGCAAAATAGACAATGGAGCACAATTCACCAGATCCTATCAAACTGTCCAACCCATGCCAACATAGAGCATGGATATTAAAGTGATGATGATGATGATGAAGACCCTATATTACTGCCAACCCACACACACTATAATCTACCTGTACACACATACACTCTTTCAAATAGATCTCTTTAAAAAAGAAACGTGCAAAGGTAAAATAAATAATGACAGAAAAATCATCATCTTAATTATTAATTTTCATGAAAGAAAGGTAACAACACTAGAATTAGAATTCATTTTAAAATATGGCATGCAGTCTGAGCTTCAGCAATAATAGACAAAACTCTGGGCATGTTTCACTTTTATTAGATCTCATCAGTGAAACTAGGTTTAACCCAGTGTTTTCCCCCCAAGTTCCCCAAAACCTTACAATTCCAAAAGGTGTTACAAAGTATTCTGCAAGAAACTGTCGTAAACAGTCTAATTATATGTAAGTACAATTTTGAAGCAGTTTTTTGTTTTTATGTCTATTTTTGAATTTTACTTTGAAAAGGTAAATTTATGAAAATATCACTACCAGTGGAAAATTCATGAGGGATATGAAAATTGCTTAAGGCAAATCCATTCTGAACTTAATAATAACAGATGTATGTATGTATATAAAATCTAGGCAATGTTTCGGTATTAGTACATGATGTCAGTCATGAGTGAGTATGTGTGTGAGTGTGCGTTTGACAGTTCAACTCTGTAGAGGCAGTGTAAGACAATGTATCATGCAAACTCTTGACATCATAGACTTTTACCGAAAGAGGGCCAAAATCTGTACATGGACAGTAACTGTTATCTTGTCATTTAGTAAGGCTGAATAATGCTGAATAACATTATTCAACATTATAAAATGACAAGATAACAGTTTCATGAAATTCAAGGTACCACAGCAGCTAATTGTCTTTGATGTACTAGTTGTGTGTGTGAGAGAGAGAGAGTGGGGGATTCAATAATATCAAATCAACAAGGTCTGCGTTTCTCCCAATTGTTTATCTCCCAATCTTGAAATACATTGTTTGAATTTTATTGAAGCTTTCTTTTAATAGCAATGACACCTTTGAGGTGTAAAAATAATTGATATCACACACACATACATACAGTAAAGTCCAAGGCCAGTCAACCTTTCTCTATAAAATATGTACTTTATACAAAAATTAATTTTTCAGAGAAACTACATGAGTAGTGAAAATATTTGTTCGGCAATTTCCGTACATTTTTTTAAATTTCTTTAATTTTTCTTTCCAGCTGAATTGTTTATTTTTAAGTATTTTTTACGCATGTGCGTGTATGTATGTATATTTGTATATGTTTGTGTTTATGTGCATGTATGTATATTGTGTACGTGATCTATTTCTTCAATTTTCCCCAGGTGAATCGCTTATGTTTATGTATTTTTTGTGTACGTATGTGTATTTATGTGGGTGTATGTATACATATTTGTGTGTGCATGTATGTGTATACACATGTATATTTGTGTATGCACATACATACATACATACATACATGCATATACTTACATACACAAATATATATAAATACACACATAAACACATCATACACAAAAATACATTAACATAAGCTGAAAACAAAAAGAAATAAATAAAAAATTTTTACGGAAATTACCGAACAAATATTTTCACTGCTCATATACCTTCTCCGAAAGATTACCCGATTGCCACAAAAGCAAACATTAATATACAATATATGTCTAGCATTATCAGATATTTATGCAGTTTATAGTAACAACAAAAGCAGGAAAATACTGTGAATGTCAAAAAACAGTATAAAATATTGATTAAAAATGACGTATGAATTAGTGCAAAGTCTAATTACATTTCAGATTAGATAAAACTCTCACTAGTGGTAAATTTGATATATTATCTCTCATAAGGTGGCATGCTGGCAGAATAGTTAGCACGCCGAGCAAAATACTTAACGGCACTTCATTCTGAGTTCAAACTACGCCAACATCGATTTTTGCCTTTCATCCGTTCGGGGTCGATAAAATAAATACCAGTTGAGCACTGGAGACCGATGTAATCGATATACCCACTCCCCCGAAATGACTGGATTTGCACCAAAATTTGAAAGCAATATATTATCTACTTCAGTTTGTGAAGGATGTTTGAAGTACAAACGTTAATTTGTTTATAGCAACAAGAATCACCCATTCAAATAAACAAGGACACCGCTAGTAGTTAAATAAGGGCATTCCTACAGATTAGTACCCCACTAATTTAGTTTCTTCATAACTCTTTAAAAAATGCTTGTTTTTAATAGAAGTTTGCAGATATGTATTTTCGATGATGAAGATTACAATTGTATTCAAATCGTTCTTAAGCGCAAATCGCCACGACCAACAATTTCCGCCACAGAAGCATTTACTTTTTTTGGGGGGGTTTTTTTCAGATTTATAAGTTTGAAACAACAAATCATCAACATAACGTAGTATACACTCACCAAAAATATTTCTGCAAAATGTCATTTAAAAATATTCATTTTACAGAAAGTTATGAGAAAACAAATTCGGAAAGTGTGAAACTGATCCGAAACTTCCTTTTACAAAAATTTCAATTTTGTCAACATAATTGTAATCCACACACTGGAAAATGTATCTCTGTAAAGTTTCATTTTTAAAATATACATTTTTCAGAAAGTTATGAGGAAATAGATTCAGTGGGATCCCAAACTGTAGTTATACCTATTAGAAAAGGTTTCTATTCCTCGAAGCCCTCCAAATATTATCACAGATTTATATTTAAAAAATGTACTTGACAGAGTGAAAACAACGATTTATTATTTGAAAAGTATCATAAAAATAAGCTTGTGTATGAGAAAGTAGTAAAACTTAATGTTCGATGTAAACAAAACAGAGGAAATGAAACTGTAATACATAAATAAAGGATTTCTATGGCAATATTCCACACAACGCAGTCAGAAAACGCAGACTTGAATGGTGTATAAATAATTATGTTAAAAGACTACGGAAGCTGTAAGAACAGTAGAGACAAATGTATATGCTTTTATAGTCATGGCAGTTAGTAATTACATATATATATAAATATATGATTTATTGCAATGTAGATATATATGTTGTCCTAAATGGATTTCCATATCTGGGTAGCATGAGGTGACCACCCCAAATATGTCATTTCTGACATTTGTGTGGAAAAAGTTCGTCTG
Source organism: Octopus sinensis (assembly GCF_006345805.1). NCBI lineage: Eukaryota > Metazoa > Mollusca > Cephalopoda > Octopoda > Octopodidae > Octopus > Octopus sinensis. The sequence continues at coordinate 86,899,870 of NC_043000.1, forward strand.
CCAAAATCTGTTTCTATTTACTTCCTCGAGTGACACACGATCAGTAAATTAATTACAATAATTTCAGGTTGGGTGAGATCATGATATTTGCTCAACAAAGTGTGAAGCCTCGCCAAAAGGAATTGTTTTTTGTTGTTTTTTTACCCAACTCATGTGAATCGTGTTTACATATCCAGTAGATTTATTTATATATTTTTGATTTCCTATATAATCATACTCACAGCATTATATGATCTGTAGATTTTCATTCCGTGTGATTCGGTAAAAAATTCCCATTCTTCTAATTTCGGTTCGTCTAATTCCTCACACGCTGCCGTAAATTCCGAATCTTCAAACAATGCCGCCATTTTATGATAAAAGATTAATAAACACTATTTTTTTCTGTTTTTATATCATAAAAATATCTAAAAAAGAAGATCGATATTCTGTGTAAAGCTAAAGAAATTCGCTGTCACGCTGTCAGTAACTTTCACTATCTCGGGTTTCGGTTCAATCCTAGCGCGGCCCCTTCACACACTTCCGCTCTCCAATGTCCGCTCCTCGTCCACTGACAATCGATGATGATTATTTATAATAATTCTTCATTGAAAGTATATAAAAATAAAACAATCTCCGAACCTTTTATTACATTATTCATGTTATATGGTTTGTTATTAAATTAATATGTTGCTTAGCGTTTGTGATCAATGTGTTTACCAGACATAGACCCACTGTTCGCATAAGATAATGTAGGAAAATAGAAAAAAACCATTTCAGTGACATTTCACGTTTTATTGATCAATGAACCTGGAATTGCTATTGTACAGGTAAATTTTTTAAAAGAATTATCTATCGTGTGATACTTGGGGAAGTAATAAAACTATTTGGTATCCTATCTTCGCCTTTCATTCCTTGTAACTTCCCGGATAAAAAAAAAGCATATTTTTTAAATGAAATTATGGAGAGACGACTTTTCCGAATGTATATGTTACAATTATGTCGATAAAATCAAGATATTTCTGCAAAAATATCATTTAAAAACGCGCATTTTAAAAAGAGTTATGAGATGACAATGTCAAAAGAGGGAGAATGATATGAAACTTAAAATTTGTTTTCGTAATATTGTCAACATAACCGTAATCTACACCCTCGAAATCGTGTCTGTAAGATTTCAAAATTATTCATTTTAAATAAAGTTATGTACCAAACTGTTTGGGGTACCAAACTGTACATATTCCATTGTTTATATTATTTCTCTTCAATTCGTAATGTGTATTTCATTAACTACTTTTCTTTATATCTCTTTGTTTCACACTTCTACCTTATTTATTTATCTATTTTTAAAGTCTTCACTCCATCTTTTATTGAAATAATTCTTTAATAACATTTCTATGAATCTTTAATGTATGCCATTGAAGGCCTTAAGTGTCATCGATTTCTTTAGCGCTTTCACATATTTAGTACATGGTGCATAAAAATGTCCCGTATTATATTATTATTTGAAGGTTGTTTCTTTGGGTTAATCAAAAATATATTTTTGTTATGCTTAATTGCTCACAATTTATACTAGTTTCTTTTTAAATGTTATCCTTTATAAGCAGGTTTAATTTAATGCATTTTACTTAACAGTAATACATTAATTGGAAAACCTGCTTATGATATCGATTATTTATGAATAACAAACTAGATAATTAGATTCTAAAGCATATATTAGATTGTTGAATAGGAGTGATGGACAACACTGGTTTGATGCATTCAATCAGAGCATAAAAATATTGGGAAAAAACCTGGAGTAGCACGTTTGTTTAATATTAGTATGACAGATTTTTAAAATCTATAAATCCAATAGCCATGTTCATATCAAGGAACAGAAATATAACCTTCTAGTAAAAAGAGAGGCCTTTCCTCTTGTCATTACTCAGTATTTACAGACCAAGCTATCTAATGACTATTGATAACACTAATAGCGGTTGTGACGACAGACTACCGTCGTTTCAGGCTGAGGATTAAGTTGTTCGATCAATTTGAATTACTTGCTCCTGGATGTGCGTATACAGACATGTGCACTTTTAACGTCTCAGGGAGAATCAACGTGTATCACAAGCACAACCCAGCTGACGAGCTTCTAAAATGTTTCAGTCACGAGATATGAGTTGACCTGGGGTTACAGAAAATTACATTTGCCCAAAAAGCTATGCTGCAGGACGGCAGCTGGGACCTTGTGGTTACGCAGTGAACTTGTTAACCTTTCGCTTACTGATGCTAATATAACGGTTTTTAATTTAGACACAAGGCCAGCAACTTTGAGGAGAGAGGATTAGTTTGATACCATCGATTCCAGTAATTGACTGGTACCGTATTAACTCCAGAGGAGGGGTGGACAAAGGTAAAGTTGACCTCGGCAGGATTTGAACTCGGATCGTAAATAAATCGAATAAATTATTGAAATAATTTTCCCGCCACCCAAACGATTTTGCCCGCAGGTCGCCTCAACTAAATCTAATATATTACTTAAAGCTTTCAACTAATGAAGGACTCAAGTTGTTTTGTAACAAAATATTTACAATTAGATTGCAGCAGTGATTTTAAAACCTACTCCTGTGTACGCCCGAGTTGTTATTTTTTTTTATAGTAATAGACTTTCATAAACTTTCAATAATATGCATATACAAATAATAACTAACCGTTTTACAAAATTTAATTAGAAAATTGGACAAAACAGAGAACACAATTGAAAAAATTAAAGAGAAAAAAACCAAAGCAATTCACCACCTTGGGTTGAATAGTTAGGGGCACTGGGAAACCTATCTAATGGTTATTGAGGCACACCAGCACGCTTGCAGTGTTGCTGTGGGTGATGGCAAGGCCGATGCACTGGAACAGCCAAGCACCCTCATGAGCCTCACCAGTTGCCTCTGCAAGGCAAGTTGCCAGTGAAGACAGTAATCTCGCAGTTAGTGGCCTGACCCCACCAAACATCTCGAACGCCACAGGATGGAAAATGTAGTTGGCCAACAGATGACGGTATTTCAGGATTTTGTTCCACTCGGCCACAGGAGCTGTGGATCTCACCCTGACCACAGCATTTAGGATGTGAGAAGAAGCAAAGGAGTCGCTAACTGTGACATCCCAGACAAGGCATCTGCCTTGCAACTAGATGGTTCCAAAATGGAGGGGGTGTTTGCCTGGGCCAAGCTCCTCTTGAGTATCAGGTTCCCACCTCAGGAGTCCAACAGGGTGACCCACTTGGGCCTGCTCTGTTCGCACTAGGCATTGATGACATCACCAAGTTGGGGGTTGAGCTAAACCTCAACATCTGGTATCTCGATGATGCTTGTTTGGGGGGACCTCTGGACAGGGTTTTTGCCATTGCAAACATGATGGTTGGGGAACTTGGTCACTGGGGTCTCTAAGTAAACAGCTCTGAATCCTCAACCACCCAGCTTCTCAACATCAACCAACTATTGACTTTTTTGCAGAGTCCTTCCCTTCCATTGCAGTCCCTCTCCCATCAGCTTGATGCTCTCTAGGAGCCCCAATCACTAACTTTGCCTTTGAGTCCATCTTCCAGTTGAAGGTGCCTGCTCTTGAGCAATTGCTGAAAAATATTGAAGCTATTGAATACCATCAAGGCTTTTTCAAAACTAAGAATTACCTCTTGATCCCCAAGCTTCTGTACTTACTCAGAATCAGCTCATCTTACTGATTCCCATCGTGCCTCTAATGCTTTGACAACCTAATCTTTGAGAGACTTGTGGGATGACGTCAGCAGCCGGGTGCGTTGACCGGAAGCTGGGGCAAGCGGAAGGGGTCAGCGGTCAGGCATGCGCAGGGAGCAGAAATTGCCCTCTTTCCAACGTGGGTCGTGCAGGTGACAAGACGTGTGAGGACGTCGCTAAGGGTTTGGGCTAGCAGCTGCTATCGTTAGTGTTCGGGTCGGGGCTGTGAGGAAGGACTAGTCATCACTGGAGGGTCTCCATCACTACGAAGAGAAGGTAGGTGCCTCTATATTCAAATCGCGCACTCACCACAAGCTATTTTGGCCGTTCTTAAACATTCACATTTTTTTTCAACACGATGTCTGCAAAAATTAGGATCGCCAGTGACGTCGTCAGACCTTTTAATGGCGAAGGCAATGTAGTGGCCTGGATTCGCAAAATCAGGCTGGTGGCGAGACTGCAGGGCATAAGCGACGTGGCGAGTCTTGTGGCGCTGTATTTGGAAGGGAGCGCGTTGACGCTCTACCTAGAGATGGATGAAGAGGAACGGACCATCAGGCGGCGTTCGATGGTCAGAATATAGAGCGACGCTTGCGTGACGCCTACACGGAATGCAAGTACACAGCTTTCGCTAAGCTAGGTGCAATCAGGTGGACGGGAGGCCAAGTGGACGACTTTGCATCAGAAGCTAGAAGGCTAGCGACTCCGGGTTTGCCGGAGAAGGACTGGAGAGAGCAGCCCGACTGGCGTTCGTGAATGGGTTCCCCGACGATGTAGGGATTCACCTACAACGACTGCCCGGGGTTAAAAAGATGCCATTGAGCGAACTTGTAGCTCAGGCTCGCGCGTTGACGAGACACTCTGGGCGGAAGGCGATAGCGATGGCGGTGACGGAGGCGCGTAAAGACGGACGACGTCCCGAGAAAGAGGTACAGAAGCTCACCGTGCAGCGAGAGCGGCCATTCTCAGGACGGTGTTTTAAATGCCAGAGCGGACATGGCGCGGGACTGTACGCAGCCGGGGCCCGTTTGCTATCGATGCAGGCAGACAGGGCACACTGCCCGTGATTGCGACCAGGGAAACGACCGCGGGGAAGTTGCTGCCTCTCGAACTTTCCCCTCAAACGAGTAGAGGCGCTATTGGAGACGCTGCCATTGATTGACGTGGAGGCCGAGGGGGAGACGTTCAAGGCCCTTGTGGATACGGGCTGTACGACCACCCTGGTGACTTCGAGGGTGACGAAGGAATGGAACGGGGTGAGTAGTGTCCGGGCGGTCGACGGCAGCGAAATCCGTTGCAGAGGCAGCAGCAAGGTAGAGATAGTGGTGCGCGGCGCGACGCTAAGGCTGCAGGCAATTGTGACCGAACGCGTGATAGATGGAGTTGATGTGGTGATGGGGATGGACGCCATCAACTGCCTCGGTGGCGTCAGTGTTGTGGGAAATGAGATCACGTTCGGAAGCGTGAGGGCGTCGTGCACTGCGAGTCAGGATCGCCAGAGAGAGCAGAGCCCCGCGAGGGACTGCGCCGCTTACACCATTGAGGACAAAGACTTTCAGGCGGCGTTCGATGGTCAGCGGTGGACGATAGAGTGGCGATGGAAGGACGAGCCCCCGACGCTGGAGAACAGGGTGAGCTGTTACCAGCATACCCTGAAAGGCCACGCCAGGGTCGAGTTTGAAGACGAGGTGGAGTGGTGGATCGAGGAAGGGGTCCTTGTCCCTTGGAAGGAGGAGATAGCGGGCGGAGTGCTACCCCTGATGGCGGTGGTGCAGCCTACGAAGGGAAAAGTCAGACCGGTGCTGGACTTCAGGGAGCTAAACCAGCACATATCGTGTCACACGGGAGGTGAGGCGACAGACATTTGTGGTGAGGCATTACGTAAGTGGAGACAGTCGACTGAGGCTGCGACGATTGTCGACTTGAGATCGGCATACTTGCAGCTCCATGTGAGCGACAAACTATGGCGATATCAGCTGGTGCGGTACAAGGGCTGGACGTACTGTCTAACCAGGCTGGGTTTCGGGCTGAATTCCGCTCCGAAGATCATGGCGGCAGTGCTTAGGTCCGTCCTAGGGAAAGACGGCAAGATTAGAAAGGCCACCAGCTCCTACATTGATGACATTTTGGTGGACGAAACTGTAGTGCCAGCCGACGAGGTAGTTAGACATCTGGAGAAGTTCGGACTGATTGCTAAGCCACCGGAGTCGATTGAAGGGGGAGCCGCGCTGGGGCTGAAGCTGCGAAGAGATGGATCAGGTGAATTGGTGTTCCGGAGAGGAAATGAAATCCCAGAGCTGAGTTCCAGCGTCAGCAGGAGAGAGCTGTTCTCGGTGTGTGGGAAGTTGGTCGGTCACTACCCGATCGCTGGATGGCTGCGCACGGCGTGTAGTTACACCAAGAGACGAGCAGAAGGAGAGAGGTGGGAGAAGGGACGGTGGCGATGATGCAGGAGATCCTAGAGAAGACAAGAGCGGAAGACCCGGTCAGGGGGAACTGGTACGTGCCCAAGACGAAATGCAGGACCGTCTGGTGTGATGCTAGCAGTATAGCGATAGGGGTGGTGTTGGCAATCGAAGGCACTGCGGTGGAGGACGCGGCCTGGCTTCGGAAAGCAGATGATTTCAACCACATCAATGTCGCCGAATTAGACGCGCTGCTGAAAGGGGTGAACTTGGCCTTGAAATGGGGGCTGCGCACGATTGAAATGCGGACGGATTCGGCCACTGTGCTTGGCTGGGTAGGATCGCTTATCACTGGTGACAGGAGAGTGCGGACGAAAGGTGCTGCGGAGATGTTAGTGAAGCGCCGTCTAGGAGTTCTAGGTGAATTGATCGCTGAATTCGGACTGAAGCTGAACGTGGTTTTCGTGCCTTCGGAGAAAAACAGGGCGGACGTACTGACCAGGGTGAAAAGAGCGTGGTTGGAAGAACCGGAGGAGGCCCGGAAAGGGATAGCTGCGGCGTGTCGGTTGGATGAATCTGAACTGAAGAAACTGCATGCTATGCATCACCTGGGTGTGGACAGGACCCTGTATCTGGCAAAAAAAATTGATGCTGACGTCACTAGGAGAAGCGTCCGGAAGGTGGTCGGGAGCTGCGACAGGTGTCAGTCCATCGACCCTGCTCCGTGTGGGCATGAACAGGGAAGCCTTTCCGTGGAGCAGAACTGGAAAAGGCTAGCTGTGGATGTGACACACTACCGTCAGCGAATGTACCTCTCCATGGTCGACTGTGGGCTGGGCCGGCTGGCCATTTGGAGGGAGTTGAGATCGGGCATTGCTGACGAGATCGTGCAGATCCTGAACGGGATATTTTTAGAGAGAGGTCCCGTGGAAGAACTACTGATGGACAACGGGGCGGCGTTTCGTTCGGAAGCATTGAGGGTTATGCTTGATCAGTGGAATGTGCGACGCTTGTTCAGAGCAGCATATAGGCCGAGCGGTAACGGGATCGTGGAGAGGCACCAAGGCGCTCTCCCGGTTGGATGGTGGAGTACAACATGGAGCGGAGAGATTGTGATCTTTAAGATCAGGGTGGCGTGTGGGATGACGTCAGCAGCCGGGTGCATTGACCGGAAGCTGGGGCAAGCGGAAGGGGTCAGCGGTCAGGCGTGCGCAGGGAGCGGAAATTGCCCTCTTTCCAACGTGGGTCGTGCAGGTGACAAGACGTGTGAGGACGTCGCTAAGGGTTTGGGCTAGCAGCTGCTATAGTTAGTGTTCGAGTCGGGGCTGTGAGGAAGGACTAGTCATCATTGGAGGGTCTCCGTCACTACGAAGAGAAGGTAGGTGCCTCTATATTCAAATCGCGCACTCACTACAAGACTCAAATGCTTAGTTAATGTAAGACTCTCTCCAATGTCCTGCAATTGGGCTGCATTGCCCAAGCGATTTGGAGGTCATTTTCTTTGTAAGTGTTCGTCCCTCTCTCCCCTGCTTCCTTTCCTCCACCCACACCTACTCCATCCTGGTGATCAACATCTCTCCTCTCCAACATGGACCAGTTCCAACAGGGATTTGGATGAAGCTCTCCAACACTGGAGAGAATTGGGCTTGTCTGCTCCTGAGAAGGTGAAGGACTGTCGGACTCAGAGTGCTTGGAACAACATAATTTCGAAGGCCACCTTCAACTCCCTCTTCATCAAGCTGGACCAGTTTTCAAGGTGTCGCTTACTAGTGCCAAATACTCAGGTGACTGGATTGATGCCATTCTTGTGGCTAATGTTGGTGGCCTACTCAGCTTGGACAAACTTTGTGTCTCCATTGCCCTCAGAGTGGAAGCTGACGTATGCACAGGTTTGATCTGTTGTTGTGGCAGGCTCCTCGATTACACAGGCCTCCATGGCCTTTCTTGCCACCTGAATGCTGGTCGCTTCGCACATTATATGGAGTTGAACCTGATACTCAAGAGTTGTTATTACAATTGTGAACAGTAAAATTGTTTTTAATGAAGTATCCAAGTATATGAACATTAAGATACCAGGTGAGTTATTGGGATTGACTTATCTGTTACATGCCAAAAAAAAAAAAGAAGTAACAATCATTTACTACCAATTTAATGTCTATTTTTCCACACTTGCATGGGTCAGATGAAGTTCATTGAAGCACATTTCCTACAGCCAGATGCCCTTTCTGTCACCAGCCCTCACCTTTTTTCCTTCTCCTCATACTCTTCCTCCAGTATATTTTTTCATGCTGGCATTGTTTTACAGCTGATGTCCTTCTTGTTACTAATCCTTACCTGTTTTTCTCATATTTTACATGTCTTCAAAGGCACAAGGCAAAGACATAATTTGTTGACAGTCCCACTGCATGGCACCTTGAGCAAGTATCTTTTACAAGACCTTTAGTGGTATTGGTAGAGAGAAACTAAAGGAAGCCCATTGTAGATATGTATATCATCATCATCATCATAATTTAGTTTTTGCTTTCCATACTGGCATGGGTTGGATGTTTTGACTGGAACTGGTAAGCCAGAGAACTAAACCAAGTTCCATTCTATGGTCAAATTCCTTTCCTAATACCAACCACTCCAAGACCATAGTGGGTGCCTTTCATGTGTCATTGGCATGGGTACCTTTTATGTGTCACTGGTACCAGCTATGACTTCAATTTCACTTGACTTGACATGTCTTCTCAAGCACAGCAAAACACCAAAGATCTTGATCACTTGCCATTGCCTCTATGGGACCCAAAATGCTGGTCAAAACAAAAAGGAGGTTGCTCTTTTTATCTTCTTGTGTTGTTGTTTACTGTTTTGGTCGTATTTGCAGCAGTAAGTCAAAGAGAAAGATAGAGTAACAGTGAATAGAAGAGGGAGACAATGGTGGTATCATTCTGCCTGTCATTTTAGCAGCAGTGGAGAAAGACAAAATGACATTTGCCATTGAAATGTGAGCCAGCGAAAGCTGTATCATAGTTGTCTTCTTTTCACCAACTCCTTTCAGCAACTAACTTGTCCTTGCAGGATCTTAGTATTTATAATTATCGCAGAACAGCAAGAAAGAGAGATTCATATCTCCGAGGACAATGGGGAAAACTGCTTTTGGTGGCATAGAAGAAGTCAAAAAGGTTAAGTGGTAAAGACATAAATTGACTTGGTAAGGCTATGTGTTCAATGTAATTGGTGTCAAGCATTGTTCCTCCATGAGAAAATGCTGTTGTAATTTAAAGGGGAAGTGTATAGATTCAATTTCGAATCTATAAGCCCAAATGAAATCCACTCATATATTCATATACACACACACACATATCACTTGATAGCTGTGAGCAAGTGTCACATCATTCAAGTAGTGTCTTTTGTTTTTAATCTTTTGTGTAAACTTGCTTGGGTTTTCTACTTACTAAAGTCATTTATGAGGCTTTGGTCAGCTGTAGTAGAAAATACTGGCCCAAGGTGCTGCGTAATGAGACTGGACCTGAAACTATGTGGTTGGGAAGCAAGCTTCTTAACTACACAGTCATACCTGTGCCTGCTTCTCTCAGAGAAATGGAAGAAAGGAATACCATCTGGACAGTGGATATCTTGTGAAATCATCATCATCAATGTCTGTTTTCCATACTGGCATGGATTGGATGGCTTGACAGGAACTGGTAAGGCCAGGGGCCACTCCAAATTCCATAGTTTGTTTGTCTTGGTTTCTACAGCTGGATGCCCTTCCTAACACCAACTTTCCCACAGAGTGTACTGGGTTCTTTTTATGTGGCACTAGCGCAGTTGCTTTTTAAGTGGCACCAGCATCAGTGCTTTTTAGGTGGCACCAGCACCCATATCAATGCTTTTTATGTGACACTTTTGTCTTAGGATCTCAATTCCATTATGGTGGGTGGGATTTCTCAAGTACAGCAATACACCACATATCTTATCCCTCTGTCATCTCCTTTGTAAGGTTCAGCATTTTGAGATCAACCTTCAAAAATGATAAAGAAAATTAAAATGAATTTATTTACTAAATGCCAACAATATCTCTGAGTAGGGTTAATAAGTGTACATATAGACCAGATGTCTATAAACAACTAACTTTAAAAATTCTCTCGAGGCAATTGTAAAACTACAACACTTTATCTGTTACACTCAGAAGACTAGTTAATTTCCCAAGTGAATCTAATTTGGTTTTTAGATTATTTCATTTCACACCATCCACACTGAATTTTAAGTATTTCTGAAAATATGTCAGACTGCTTCAACTTTAAATAGGACGTGCTGTTATTTATTTATTTATTTATTCTGACTGAAATTATTTCTGCTGCTGTAAGAAAACTCCCATGATACAAAAATTGAATAAATATTTACAAATGTAAACATAAACTTCACTTATCCTTTCTGCCTATTCTATGTGGTGGTGGTGGTGGTGGTGGTAGGTCAGGGACGTGAACATAGCCTTCTCTTTCACATTAACAAATAGAATTAAAACAAAAACAAAATGTATTAAACCAGATTCAAAAGAAATGCAGAAGCTTAAGCTTAAAACTGCAAACTTTTAATTATATAGAGTTGATTTACAATTAACAAAAACAAATATTTACACTCAAACTACTCATTGACTGCAGTTCAATATCATAAACAACAATAATGATTTGTTTATCAATGATAGAAAGAAGAAAACTATGTCACATATTGATATTCCTAATAATCTTTGCAATCTCTTAGATTGGAACAAATGCTTCACACACACACATACTTGCCCCTATATACATATGTCTAAACAAATTTCATATATATATATATTTATTTTTAGTGGAAGCATGTGGCTTAGTGGTTAGGGTGTTGGACTCATGATTGTAAGAGTTTGGTTTCAATTCCTGGACCAGGTGATGCATTGTGTTCTTGAGCAAAACACTTCATTTCACATTGCTCCAGTCCTGTCCAGGTGGGGAATATATATAATAATAATAATAATAATAATAATAATTGTGCACAGTGCTCAGGTGCACTACAACTCATCTAAAGTGTATATATAATCAGGTGTAGTTTCGGCGGATTTCGGAAAGCATGAGGGCCTTAAAGGATGCAGTGTCATGGCAGTCAACAACTGACGCAGGCAGTTTATTCCATGCTTCAGCAACTCTGAGCGTGAAAAAATGTTTCCGAAAGTCATGGGAGCTGTGTTGTTTTCTGACTTTGTAGGCATGTCCACGTGTGTTAGACACATGGAGATCAAAAAGGTGTTCAGTGTTGTTGTTGGTGAGGTGGTTGATAACCTTGTGGGTGTTTACCAAGTCCGTCGCCAGACGCCGGAGCTTCAGTGAATCCATGCCCAGGGAAACAAGGCGCTCAGAGTATGGTAGGTGTCTGATGGAGGGTATGCGTTTGGTTGCACGTCTCTGGACAGATTCCAGGAGGTCAATGTTCTGAGCAAGATAGGGATTCCAAACTGATGATGCGAATTCCAAGTGTGGTCGTACCATAGCTGTATACAGTTTTAAATAGATGGCTGGAGAGCGGCTAACAAAAGTCTTGCTGAGTGATGCCAAGACACCCTCGGCCTTCTTGACAATTTTAGAGATATGCTTTTCCATATATACTATGGAAACCAGCCCTATGAGTTTATATGACTCAAGAAGGATCTTTATCTTTTTTATATTTATTTCTAGCTGTCTGTCCCCCCACCTCTCTCTCTCTATATATATATATACACACACACACATAAATATATTTAACAAGGGGTGCAGGCATGGCTGTGTGGTAAGAAGTTTGGTTCCAAACCACATGGTTCTGGGTTCAGTCCCACTGCATGCCACCTGGGCAAGTATCTTCTACAATAGTCTTGGGTTGACCAAAGCCTTATGAATAAATCTGCCAGATGGAAATGCCTTATGAATAAATCTGCCAGATGTATATAAACATATACATAACTATGTGTTTGTCTCTCACCAACACTTGACAACTTAGTGGTTCGGCATGAGACTGATGGAATAAGTGTCAGGTTTTACAAAAATTATAAATACTGGGGTCAATTTAATCCACTAAAATTCTTCAAGGCAGTGCCCCAGCATGGCTGCAGTCTATCAACTGAAACAAGTAACAGATAAAAGCTAAAAGATGTATGTATATATATATATATATATATATATATATATATATATATATATATATATATATATATATGGGCAACTTGGGCAAGAGTCTTCTCCTGTAGCCTCGGGCCGACCCAAGTCTTGTGAGTGGATTTGGTAGACGGAAACTGAAAGAAGCCCGTCGTTTATATGTGTGTGTGTGTGTATGTGTGCGCACGTGTGTATATATTTGTGTGTGTTTGTTCCCCCACCATTGCTTGACAACCAATACTGGTGTGTTTATGCCCCCGTAACTTAGCGGTTTGGCAAAAGTGACTGATGGAATAAGTACTAGTCCTGGGGTTGATTTCTTCGACTAAAACCCTTTAATGCAGTGCTCCAGCATGGCCGCAGTCAAATGACTAACAAGTAAAAGAATAAGTAGTATTGAAAGTTTCCATAGAATATCAGAAGTGAAAGAATAAATACTGTTATTAATATAGTCTACTGGTCCAGTTAGGGGTACCTTAGGATTTGAAATCCATATCATAGACAATTATTTAATTGCATACGTTTCTTATGGATCGCTTATCATTCCTAAATAAGACAGCGATGGTAACCTGAAATCATACTATTAAAAGGGACACAATTGGTCAGGGGACATAACTCTTGTTATATTTAGGTTAAAATTTCTTAATTATTTCGTTTTTAGATTTGGTTTGCAAGATTCTTTATGTGAGGTTGTGTGTTGAAGCATATTCTGTTGTGTCTCAGGAGAGTCATTCTCTTTTAGTGCCTTATAACTTAACACACTCACCGGTAAAATTTCCACTCATTTCCTTTATTTTTCTAAAACTTTCGTTGCGTTATGCAACCTTTTCAATAGTTTTGACTGTCCCTTATTCACACTGCGTTCTTTTTGTTTGTACACGTGTGTGTGTGTGCATACACATGTATGTACGCATGCCTGTGTGTGCATGCATGTATGTATGTGCATATGTATATATGTGTGTACATTTGCATGTATGTATTCTGCATATTCATGTGTTTGCGTTTTTATGTGTACGCGCGCGTGTATGTACCTGTCTCCTTGTGTGTGCATGTCTGAGTGTATGAATTTTTGCAACTATGTACTGTATGTATGTGTATCTCCATATGTGTCCCTGTGTGAAGTAAAGTGTGTATATATATGGTCAAATGTTTCAGTCTTCATTTGTGTATATGTGCTTGTCTGTTCATATAACCTATATATCCAGCCGTCTGTATATTTATGTTTACCTTCATATCCATATGCTTATATACATATATACATACACCCCCACACACACATCTATCTACATAGCAGCCGACTAACTATTCTTCTCTACCTGTATAGTCTGTGGGTATGATATCTACTATGTATTTAGTATTGGATAAGTTTCATTTATGATGACATACTCCTGTATTTGTCTGAGTGTTGGTTCCTTTGGGTGCTTGGATAAGATACAGATGTCAAGTTGACCCAGGTTGCCTCCATGTTGGTAGAGTATGGAGGACTGTTTTTTGTTGTCATATTGTCTCAAATGTTCATTTAGTCGTTCTGCAATGCTCCTAGATGTCTCCCCTATGTGTCATGTTCATGTCTTTACAAGCACCTTCTATGCATCTTATGCTGTATACTACATTTCTAGTTCTACAGTTAATGCTTATTAAAATTTTAGTAATTTGTAGATGTGTGATTGGTGTATTGGCTAGTTGTACTTGTTTGTGTATGCTGCATATATATGCTTGTGCAGTTAGTGTGCATGCTTTGTATGTATGTGTGTCAGACTATTATCGTTGTTACATATTATTTGTAGATTGTTAAGACGTGTGTGTAGAAATAATTAATGTAGCTGATTCAGATGGGTATATATTGGTTTGGTGTTGAAATTGTGCGGTTATTCTTCTATATTTTCCTGCAAGAGGTGGGACTTGATGTAGAAGCATCCTCTGAAGATCTCACTTATTATTCAAGTATATTTTATTGGATTTTAATCCCTGTAATATGCAGAACTTTTCAGTTAGGCAAAGATCACATTTGTTTGTTTATCTGATATATAGCTTGGACCTATCCTAAATTTACCACTTGATGTTATATAGTATTCCTTTTACTTTCAATTCCCAGACTCTGCATCATAAAGGCCACTGATGTCCTCTTTTCTGAATGTTTACCGTACACAATATGTGAACAGTACCTGTTGCTTAAAAACTGTCTTGTACCATATTCACATATTTTTCTTCACTCTGGTTGATTTCAAGTGGTGTAAAGTGGTTTCATACAGTATAGATTTCACTTTACATTTTTATTGTAGCAGGTAGTCATCATTTATTCTGAAGAAACATCTTGGCTTTTCTTCAGATTTGACTTTGTGTGTGATTTTTGACCTCATGGAAAGTCCACAGGAATAGCTGATTTTTACTGATTGGCTACTAAATATCTTACTATACTTATGGTGAGGGAGGAAATGCTAATCTATTAGGTTTAAGAAGTTTCTTATTTCTTTATTGCCCCACAAGGGGCTAAACATAGAGGGGACAAACAAGGACAGACGAAGGGAATCGATTACATCGACTCCAGTGCGTAACTGGTACTTAATTTAACGACCCTGAGAGGATGAAAGGCAAAGTCGACCTTGGCGGAATTTGAACTCAGAACGTAAGGGCAGACGAAATACTGCTAAGCATTTCGCCCGGCGTGCTAACGTTTCTGCCAGCTCACCGTCTTTTAGGTTTAAGAAGTTTCTACTAGTGTTACTCTTAAGAAACAGTGCACTCAAGCACCCAGTTGTTTTGCACAGTGTCCTTCCTCCTTTGACTAAAACAAAAGAATATATATTTAAGGTATACAGAACAATAGAATGATGCTCAGAGTGAAAGGTAATTTATTTTGAAATGAGCCAATGACAAAAGTAGAGTACTCTATTTATTCATATATGATACTCACTGATTGGTGATGAAATCCTGAAAAAAAATCTCTTGTATATAATATGCATTGACTTTTCTTTGGCAATTCAATGTATATAAAACAAAACAAAGAAAAAACAAAAGTTTGAAGGCCTGATTAAATATAATTTTATAACAATTCTTCTCATCAGCACAAGGCTGCTAAATTGGAGGGAAAAGATATTATTTTAGAATGTATTATAACAATTTAAATTGACTGCAATACTTGACTGATACTTTATTTTATTGACTCCCAGATGGATGAAGACCACATCAACCTTCAGCAGGATTTGAGCTCATAAGGTAAAGGCCAGCTATTTGGGGGCAGGGTAAATTGATCAGGTCAACCCTGGTACTCAACTAGTACTTATTATAATCAATCCTGAAAAAGGATGAGTAGCAAAGATGACCTAAGTGGAATTTGAACTGAGAATGTGAAAATAGATGAAATGCCACTAAGCATTTTGGCTGGCATGCTAATGATTCTGCTGGCTTGCCACTTTCCTGTAACTAAATATTGTTTCAAGTTTTGACGCAAGGATAGCAATTTTGGGGAAGTGGGTAATTCAGTTACATTGACCCCAGTGCTCAACTGGTACTTATTTTATCAACCGTGAAAGGACGAAAGGCAAAGCTGACCTTGCTAACTAAATATTGCAAGGCATTTTGGCCCAACTCACTAACAATTTTATCAGTTGATCCAATAACATACTTGCTACCTGACACTTTCTTGTTTTTTTGTTTTTTTATCTGGATTATTATTAGTAGTTAGGTTTAAATAGGCTTGCATTCTATATGTTCACACTAATTGTTTCTTATGTGGAAAGCATATTTGGGATACCTATTAGCAAAAATGATTAGTTTTAGAATTTGTATTGATGTGAACATTTTTTTATAGAGTACAAAATGACAGGGAAATAATTTCACTCTAGAGTAAAAAGTCTAGAGTGTAGTCTCTTTGTATTTCAGAGAACTTACTTCAACGGAAAACATTAACTTTTTTTCGTAGCTAGGAAAAAATTAGAGCCAAAATTAAATGAATACAATTAAAGACCATGTGAATGAAGTATAAGGTAGAGAAGAAAAACAATTCAATCCCTTAAAAATCCATTATTAACATTGATGTCCCTTTAATATTCGTTTCAAGTATTTTTTCATATGAATTGAATTAAGAAATTATTTGAAACCCAGTCGAGGTGGATTGATGAATTGATTGAGAGTCGGATAAAATAACTTAAGGTATTAAGTTACGTCCATTTATAAACTGAATTTAAATGCAGCTGAAGTCAAGTTTGCCTTTCGTTCCCATCCAGGGTTGGTAAAGATAAAGTGTTACTCAAATAGAGAAAATTCGACTGATATTCATATAAAGCAACTTTATAAAGCATATGAACGAAATATTAAAAGTGTTCGGCGATTTTTAAAGATATGAAACGGCTTTTTTTCTCCCTACACATTTAAAATAGTGTCTGCAAATAGCATAAAAATAACAACTTTATAACATTACGTTGCATTGTTTTTAATATTCATTAAAAACGATTTTATTCAGAACAAGTGACTTCAGTACAGACTGGAAGGCAAATTTAAAATATCAATTATTTCCCTTAGTTCACCTTTTTTAAAATAGGTAATTATTTAGTGTGGACCGCTTTGAAATTTATCTGGTTCCGTTTGTATATTTACATGTTTAATATTTTGTTTATAGTATTTGGTTTACAATATTCTGTCAACTAATTAGCTCTTACAATGAAACTTTAAAACAATTTTAACATAAGAAACATGTCTGAACGTGGCGTTGGCAGCTCATCGTTTTGG
The DNA here is from genome assembly GCF_006345805.1 of Octopus sinensis. Taxonomy (NCBI): domain Eukaryota; kingdom Metazoa; phylum Mollusca; class Cephalopoda; order Octopoda; family Octopodidae; genus Octopus; species Octopus sinensis. The sequence goes on from NC_043000.1 coordinate 86,916,841, forward strand.
GAGAGTCAAAATTACTACGGTCGATCGGGTGTTCCTTGTGGTCATCCTCGTCGCTACGATAGCGGTAATGTTGTACGTTTACCCTCTGACTCTCGGACCAAACTCACCAACAAATACGATCAAAATACAGAGACAGAAGAAGAACAACAGATTAAATACTTAGCACAAAAGCAACTTGATACTAAACTGACAAAGGAGCAGTACATGTCTCATCAGCGAACTTTCGTTGAAAAGGTCCTTTATAAACCAAAAACAGCTGAATTGAAAGGAATCTGCTCTTTGGACTCTTTTAATAAAATTCAGAAGCAGGTAATACATTTAGATATTACAATTACTAAAATATTGTGTTGCACAATTACTCATGTATACAAAAATTGTGACCGTAAAAGGGGTGCATTCATTCGGCCAGATCAAAATGGTCCCAATACTCTTGAAACACTGTATTAACAGAGTATGTATTTTATCGAATTTAAAGTAACGAAAACGAAGAAGAAAACATTACTTCATAAATTTGATCAGTATTTAGGTCGTTTTTCTCTGACTAATTTAAAGCATTTCAGTGTTTGGAAAGCCTTAATCCAGATACTCTGCTACCAAAGAAAACAAAGAACGGTCAAATGCATACCATCTGCAACAGTGTTCAATGTTGATAGGTTGTATTGTGATTGGAGTTCGATGTGGCTACTATTTTCTGCAGGTTATGCAACTTCCGTAGAGCTGGGGTTGAGAACTTTTTTGCATCTACAGGACTCATCGCCCTTTTTTTAATTGAGTGGATAGTGGGCCGGGTACTACTTAAGAAAAGTGGTTAATATAGGGCGTAACAAATATCAGAAAATCAAAAAAAAAATGTGTGTAATAGGTGTAAAACAACTTCCTATGAACGAATATGAAAAAAAAAATTCGCGCACGCGAAAGGGGGGTGGGGGAGAGGCCTCGGAAAATTCACATCGGGAAGTTCCGAAAGCGTCTGAGGGGCTGACCCGGACACCAAAACAAAAAAAAAAATAGTGTAATATGTGTAAAACAACTTGCTCTAAACGAATATGAAAAAAAAATGCGCTCTCGAGAAAGAGGGGTGGGGGAGAGGCCTCGGAATATTTATATCGGGAATTTCCGAAAGCGTCTGAACCGGGCACAAAAACAAAAACAAAAACAGCGTAATAGGTGTAAAACAACTTGCTCTAAACGACTATCATGAAAAAAATGCGCGCTCGCGAAAGGGGGGTGGGGGAGAGGCTTCGGAAATTTCACATCTTCAGTCCACGGCCTTTAAACTAAGAAAAAATAGTGTAATTGGTGTAAAACTACTTGTTCTAAACGAGTATCAAGAACACACACTCACACATGAATCATAAACTCCGTATTTCGCAAAAAAAAAAAATAAAGAGAAGAAATTCTGGAAAAAGTGAAGAAATGTTGGATCTCCGCCATGTGAATCAAAATACGTGTCAGAAACATCTTGAAATACTACAGAAATTATGTTACGAAAATGATAATGTATACATACCTCTTTGAGTGGTCCATCGATAATGATGATAAAGAAATGAGTTGGATTTGAACTCAGAATATTGACTAACACAACTACATACTACAAGACTCAAAATATTCAGCCAAGTCACCACCCTTTAACTAGCAATAATAATAACATCAATAACATAACAGCCAAAAGATTTATTTGTTCTGAAAATAACAATCATAGTAAATAAATATGTTCTTTAATATTCACATTCATGTGCACAGTTAAACACACTTACATACAAACAGTCACGCATGCATAATACAGAACGGAACACATAAATGAAGGATGCATTACTTAGTATATATTACATCTAGAGAATTTTGATTAATAAGTCAAATATGCAAATTATAAAGATAATTAATTGCTTTACTAAACAGTGTTGTAAAGGTGAAAAAATAAATTTGGGAAAAAAATACACGCCAAAACTAATTAATAAAGGATAATTAGGGAAGGATTGACACAAAATAATAATTTTTTCTGTCTCTTTTTTTCTGATAAATGCATCTTAATAAGTGAGAAGAATTGCATATATCTGAACTATTTCAAAGAAAAGCATAAATTTAATGTTTAAAATAGCTTTAACCAAGGAATGAGATCCAACATTTCTTCACTTTTTCCAGAATTTCTTCTCTTTATTTTTTTTTTTTGCGAAATACGGAGTTTATGATTCATGTGTGAGTGTGTGTTCTTGATACTCGTTTAGAACAAGTAGTTTTACACCAATTACACTATTTTTTCTTAGTTTAAAGGCCGTGGACTGAAGATGTGAAATTTCCGAAGCCTCTCCCCCACCCCCCTTTCGCGAGCGCGCATTTTTTTCATGATAGTCGTTTAGAGCAAGTTGTTTTACACCTATTACGCTGTTTTTGTTTTTGTTTTTGTGCCCGGTTCAGACGCTTTCGGAAATTCCCGATATAAATATTCCGAGGCCTCTCCCCCACCCCTCTTTCGCGAGAGCGCATTTTTTTTTGTCATATTCGTTTAGAGCAAGTTGTTTTACACATATTACACTATTTTTTTTTTGTTTTGGTGCCCGGGTCAGCTCCTCAGACGCTTTCGGAACTTCCCGATGTGAATTTTCCGAGGCCTCTCCCCCACCCCCCTTTCGCGTGTATATTAACCAGAAAAGTGAACCCGACGCGCACCCACGCCAGTAAGTAGACGGACGCGCGTACATGCGCAAGTCAGTGGCACCCCCAATAAAAAAAATCGCCTCCACATGTATAAATGTATAAACAGTAAATCGGGGGTAGGGGGAATTTGTGTACTCCCATCATACTCTTGAATCGGCGTTTTGCATTTTTCCAGTAACATTCAACTGAATTTCTTTGGAGGGAAAAATGTGTGGAAAATGGGGATGAATGTTTTCAGAACATTCTAAGACAACTTTCAGAATAGTTCACTTTTGAATAACGTTTTATCTCATTATTTTCACTTTCCTTTATGACTACTTTTGAGTAAGATTCTATTTCAAAATTTGTTTTATTTTCACTTTTATTTGTAATTATTGGATCTTTACCTTTTGACCGACAGATTTAAAAAATAATTTTTTGTAACTAAACACTTTCAAACTTCGGACACTGGTAGAATGTGTCATATAAAACATCTTCTACTCTTAGCATTTTTGAGAAAAAACTTATATTTACGAAGTTAAAGTTGTCCTATTTTGGTAATTTCAACCAATCAATGACGTGTATTCAGCTGAATAAAATTACTGTTGTTTACCAAGTGTGTGTTTTGTTATATTATTTTACACCAACTATTAATGTACACTTTTAAACTGATGTCTAATATTTCTCTCTTTTAAGGATGAGGAACTTGAATTTCTTCGGCAATGTGGTTTGTCTGAAGATGAGATCTGTCTCAAGAAAGAACATGATTCTGCTGCAGAAGAAATACCAGCCCAGAAACGGAGCAGATATGGTATGAACCCTAGTGTACAAAAAGAAATTATACAGAATATAAATGAAAAAATAAATGAGAAAAAAGCTAATTCTAAAATTCCTAATTCATTTAATGGGGCACGCAATATAAGCCGACTTCGGATGGAATTGGAGAATGCTGTTAGAACTAACAAAACCTCTCTAATGAACTGTTTAATTACCACAAAGACCAAAGACACTGATGTATGTGAAGAACACCCTATTAATCAGTTAAAAGATATTTCTGATAGTTTGTTGACTAAAAAACGCAAAATCCATTCTCCAGTAAAGAATGGCACTTTCGACAAAACAGAGACTGATGACACAGAAATAAAGTCAGAAAATATCTCCAAGGGTGTCGAAACATTACCAGAAGAAAATCACACAGTCAATCAGGTTTCATCTGATGAAAATTCCAAAAGCTTAGGTCTTACACATATCGAAGATGAAGTGCAACCTATTTCAAAAGAATTGATTTCCAAAAACTGTATTTCAACAGAAGAAATTCTTTTAATCAGTAGATTCAAAGAATATCATCCTGGCGAAAAAAATAATACTTTATATTTGAAAAATCTTTCTAAAAAAGTGACTGAATATGATCTGATGAAACTTTTTCTTCACTTTCAAACAGAAAAATTTCCCATTCAGTATAAATTGCTCTCTGGTAAAATGCGAGGACAAGCATTTATAACTTTTGAAACTGCACACATTGCAGAAGAAGCATTAGAACTGGTTAACGGTTATGTCTTGAAAGGTAAACCTATTATCATACAATATGGGAAAAGGCAATTTTAATTTATTTTCCTAAAAGACAAATATACTTAATTTATTTTGTAAAATATTAAAATAAAAATAAATAAATCTAATATATTTTAAAGGCTTGTTATACATCAACATCATGTCATATAACCCTGGTAGTAATGGAGGTGCTTGTTGTGGTGGTAGTGAGGGCAGCAGCAGGTGGTTTCTACTATAGTGCTGGACCAGCTAAAGCCTTGTGAGCAGATTTGGTATGAAAGAAGTGTGTGTGTGTGTCTCCTTGTTTTTTTATTGCATTAAAATTGTGAAGAAGCATCACCGTCATACAATTTCCAATATTCTGCAAAAACATGTCTGGCCATGGGGATATATATTACCTTGTTTGGAAACACATGAGGATTTGCAACTGGAATGTCATCCAGTTGTAGAAAATCTGCCTCACAGAATTCAGTCTGACCCATGCAAGTATGGGAATATGGATGTTAAAATGATGATAATGTTGTTTCAAGCCAAAGAGGAATTCTGCATAGTTGCCACTTTAACATGCTGTAGGCCTTACCATTTACACTTTAGCATGCAAACTAACTCCAAACCTTAATCCTAATGTAGATCAGGTCATTTCACAATGTAGAATACAGATAGAGTGGTAGACCATATACTGAAGTAGCACCCCTGTAATTCTGAACTCTTTTGCTTTCATCTATCTCCACTCAGCTTGATGAGCAAACGAACTGGGGGTGAGGAGAGGACTTTTGGAAAATTCACATGATCTGATTTTTTTCCCTCATAACTTTCAGAAAAATGGATATCTTTTAATGAAATTTTATTTAAGTACCTTTCAAACAGCATAGATTACAATTAAAGGGGCAGGAAGAGGATTTTTGGAAAATTCACACAATCTGATTTTTTCCCTCATAACTTTCAGGAAAATGGGTATCTTTTAATAAAAGTTTATACAAATACTTTTCAAATGGCTTAGATTACAATTATAAAGAAATTTGTGGGGAAAAAATTTTCTGAGGGGGTGGGGAGAGGAATTTCAGATCAAAAAGACCACATAAGTTGGAAGTTCTTTGTTTTGACGGGGATTTTTCCAATTGTTTTTCACCACAGCTTCGAAATGATGGGGAGCATCTTTTTATGAGAAAACAGTTTCGGAAATTTATGATTTTTTTTTTTACTCTCCTAATTTTAATAGCATACTTTTCTGTTAGAAAAAAAAATCTTATTGCATTAATTCCATTACGCAAGAAGAAAGAATAGAAAAAAATTTGTGAAAATTCTTAAAAATAAAAAAAAAATTACGGGTGGTCTTAGTGCGTGCTTACATTAGAACTCCACCAGCTTGTGTGAGTTGAACTATGGAAAATGTCAACAATGATGTTTGTTGTGGTTCGTTATGGTAGGATGGTTTAATTAAAGCCAGGTAGATTGGGTCTTCTTTAGGTAAATCCATGATCAGAAAGGATGATTAGGTAGTACAGCATGATGAAAGGAAAAGAATGGTTATGCAATACTCCATATTGCAGGAAAATGGATGCTAGCAGTTCCAAAGTTGTGCAAATACTGAGAGGAGGAATAAATAATACATTCTGGTGAGAGAAAAGATAGATAGGTAAGGGGTTTGTATCAAATATAGATATATACTGTTTAGTATATTGAGGGGTATTCACTCCAGAGAGAAAATGAATGCTAGCAGTTCCAGAGTTGTGCAAATACCAAGAGGAGGAGTAAGTAATACATTCTGGTAGGAGAAAAGATAGGTAGGTAAGAGCATTGTATTAGATATACACTGTTCAGTATATTGAGGGTATCCAGTCCAGAGAGAAGGGGGAGGAATAAATAAATAATACACTCTAGTATGAGAAAGACACGTAGATAACTAGATAAGGGCATTACAGTAGATATATACTGGCCCCCGTGCCGGTGGCATGTAAAAAGCACCCACTACACTCTCGGAGTGGTTGGCATTAGGAAGGGCATCAAGCTGTAGAAACTCTGCCAAATCAAGATTGGAGCCTGGTGCAACCATCTGGTTTGCCAGCCCTCAGTCAAAATCGTCCAACCCATGCTAGCATGGAAAGCGGATGTTAAACGATGATGATGATATATACTGTTGAGGGGTATTATTGTCTAGGAAAATTAGAGGAAGTGAGTGCAAGGGCAGGTAAAGTGGCATTCCCATCCAAAGAAATTAGGATGGGGGCAAATTAGGACAGACAAATAAGGGCAGAAATAACATAAGGCAGATGCCAGACCTATAGGGCTGGGTATCAATGTAGGTAATAAAGTGGACATAAAGATAATAGACAAGTCTATAGTGGGTGGAAATATTTTACTAGAGGGGGTATGTAGGGTTGACTTGCCACTAAGAAAAGCTAGAAATAGATGTCAACTAGTAAAGAAAAGATTAAAAATAAAAAAACTAAGGTTAAGACAATGTTATAAAAGTAAAATAAAATAAATAAAAAATAATTAATGTTAAAATAAAGTTGATGCTTAAAATTAAAAGTAAGAAATGAGCATCTATAGTGCTAATGAAGATATATTGTTAATGAGGCCTACAGAAGAACTATGGGCCTAAGGAATCTATGTATATATGGAGAGAAGGTTTAGTGCTGTTCATTTCCTTGTACTTATTCTTAGTGCAAGTTTTGAAAAGTGCAGTTCGATTTTAACAGCTAATTTTTCAAAGCTATAATGAGTGACAAAGGAGCATATTCAGCATATTTTGTTTTATGAATTCAATAAAGGCAACAATGCAACGGAAAGTGTGAGGAATATTAATGCAGTATATGGGGATTGGACAATAAGCATAAACCAGTGTCAACAGTAGTTCCAGAAACTACAGCCTAGAAGACAAGCCTTGTCCTGGAAGATCTGTAGAGCTTAAAGAGGGCATTCTGCAAACCCTGTTGGAACAAAATCCTATCATAATTGTTGAGGAACTAGCAGAGAAGCTTGAATTTGGTCATTCAATCATTCATCAATACCTACATTAGAAGAGCATTGTAGAAAATGAAGGAGAGTATATTTTAGATTAAAAAAGAACTTTGTTTATCTTAATTTTGAAAAATAAAAGTAGTATAAAAAAACTGTATTATTTATGGGTTTACCCAATATATAAATATATATATATACATTAGGCTTGGGTATACACCTGATGCTATGCCATTCCAAACTACAAAACCCTGTTTTCAATCAGCTACAGGCAAATAACAAAATGCATTATAATTGAACCAAGTGAAACCAAGTTTATTGAGCGAGGTACCTTTTGAAAAGTCACCTGATGAGACCCGTCTGCTCCGAAGGATGCACCACAGCTAATTGTCCAGAATCTCACCTGTGAGAGACTGATGTACGATTGGTTGAAATGATCATTGTGATTAATAAAGAATCTCATGAATTCCATTTTCTCTTCCTCTCATTTGTTATGTATATATATAGAGGTGCGTGGCTTAGTGGTTAGGGTGTCAGCATCATGATCGTAAGATTGTGGTTTCGATTCCTGGACCGGGCGACGTGTTGTGTTCTTGAGCAAAACACTTCATTTCACGTTGCTCTAGTCCACTCAGCTGGCAAAAATGAGTAATGCTGCAATGGACTGGCGTCCTGTCCAGCTGGGGAACACATACGCCATAGAAACCGGGCCCATGAGCCTGGCTTGGCTTTAAAAAGGGCACATTTATTTTATTATTTTATATATGTATGTATATGTATTTGTATATCCTGCAGTCAACAAAGCACATTTGCCCAATCTCAAGCAAAATCAAAATCATCAGTGTCAATAATGTGACTTCATAGTAGAATCCATACCTGGAACTCAAATTACATTCATGCAGCCATTGCAAATATATGCAGCTTTTTTTTTTAGACTTATTTTTTAAAACAAATCCTTTCCTTCAAACATACATTTAAACTGACAGAAGTGACCATCATGTGTGTGTGTGTATGTATGCATGAATGTACGTGTGTGTGTGGGTACCATCATCTTTTATAAAAATCCACTTTTTCATGCTTGTATGGGCAGATGGAATTTATTGCAACAGATTTTCTATGCCTGTATCTCCTGCCAAGCAGGATATTTTCCCATGACCAGACATGTTTTTGCAAAATACTGGAAATGAATGGCTTTCATTTACAGCAATCATGCCATGTCAAGAAAAATAAACACAAATATACACCCCCTTCTCACACTCACACATATACACATACATGCACATGTATGTATACACAGTGAGCATCTTTCAGTTTCTGTCTACTAACTCCACTCACAAAGCTTGGTCAGCCTGCAGCTACTGTAGAAGACACCCAAGGTGTTATGCAGTGAGATTGAACTTGAAACCATGAGGTTGGGAAGTAGACTTAACTACATATTATGCCTCTACTGCAACTCTTCAATGAAAGATTTAGTTCAAGAAGTCTAACTGGATCTGACAGCTTTACTATTTTAAGTACATAATCTTAGCAGCTTAAGACTTAATACGATAAGATCAAGGATCAAAGTAAAGTGGTGGTGGTCTGCACTGGCAAAAATTGATCCAAAACAGATAGACAGAGGCATAGCTGTGTGGTTGAGAAGTTTGCTTTTCAGCCATGTGATATTGGGTTCTGTCCTACTGTGTGGCACCTTGGGCAAATGTCCTCTTTTATAGCCCTCGGTTGACCAAAGCCTTGGTAGTGGATTTGGTAAATGGAAACTGAAAGAAACCCATCGTGTGTGTGTGTGAGTATATATATATATATATATATATAGGTACAGGTGTGGCAAGAAGCTTGCTTCCCAACCACATGGTTCCAGGTTCAGTCCCACTGAGTGGAACCTTGTGTAAGTCTCTTCTACTGTAGCCTTGTGCTGACCAAAGCATGAGTGAATTAGGTAGATGGAAACTGAAAGAAGCCTATTGTATATATATATATACACACATATATATGTGTATATGTCTGTGTTTGTCTCCAGCCCCCACTGCTTGACAATCTATGTTGGTGTGTTTACATCCCTGTAACTTAGTGGTTTGGCAAAAATAACCAATAGAATAAGAACTAGGCTTTAGAAAAAAACCTCCTGGGGTTGACTTCTTTGATTAAAAGGTGGTACCCCAGCATGGCTGCAGTTAAATGACAAACAAGTAAAAGATAAAAGATATATATGTGTCTGTGTGTGTGCACCCATACAAAGTCATTCATTTCTAGTCTTCCATGAAAAATATCTCTAGTTATGGGAAAATTATAGTTTTCTTAGAAACAGGTGAAGGTTGGTGACAGGAAAGGCATACAGCTGCAGAAAATCTCTTCCTCTACATTTTCTGTCAGACTTGTGAAAGCATGGAAATATGGATGTTAAAGTGCCACTTGTGTGAAACGAGAGAATAGAGTGTGATATGTGTAAATGTGATTCTAGAAGCATCCACAAATGGAAAGGGCCTAATGTTAAAAGTCTCGATGAAATTTCTTACAAAACATGACCACCTATTTTTACCTGTATTACCATGGGTTAGATGTATAATTGAGGTATTACTTTACAATTAGATGTCCTACCTGTCACTAACCCTTAACCGTTTTTCAAGTAAATGTTCTTTTATTTCACGTCTGTGAAGGTATAGAACAAGCTGACAATTTTGTTGACAGAAATGAAAACATCACTGTTCATAACGAATGACTTTCATAGTGAAAATGTAAATAAACATATTCACCCATATATATATATATATACACACACACAACAAAGTGTAAGCACCCTTAGAAAAAAGTTGGACATAAGAAGGATTAGATGTGGTGTGCAAGAGAGATGACTGCGCTGGAATAGTCATGTGTTGCATATGAATGAGGACAGGTGTGTGAAGAAGTGTCACACCCTAACAGTGGAGGGAACCTGTGAAAGAAGTAGACCTAGGAAGACATGGGATGAGGTGGTGAAGTATGACCTTCGAACATTGGGTCTCACAGAGGCAATGATAAGCGACCAAGACCTTTGGAGATATGCTGTGCTTGAGAAGACCCAGCAAGCCAAGTGAGATCATGCTGTGGCCAATGCCTGTGTCACATAACTGGCCCATTTAAAAGCACCCTTCAATCGTTGGGCAATATGGCATGCTTGTGAAGACCTGTTGAACCAAGTGAAATTGTAGTCATGGCCAATGCCAGTGCTACCTAACTGGCTCCCATGTTGGTGGCACGTAAAAAGCACCATTCGAGTGTGACCAATGCCAGTGCTGCCTAACTGGCTCCCATGTCGGTGGTACATAAAAAGCACCATTTGAGTGTGACCAATACCAGCGCTGCCTGACTGGCTCCCATGCCAGTGGCACATAAAAAGCACCCACTACAGTCTCAGAGTAGTTGGCATTAGGAAGGGCATCCAGCTGTAGAAACCTTGCCAAATCAGATTGGATGATGATATATATACACACAAAAAGAGCTTCTGTTTCTGTCTCTACACAAAAGCTATGTATTATTTTTAAATAAAAGCTATTTGTATATTCTTACAGCTATAACATGATCATAAATGAACAGATTCCCAAGTTATCTAATTATCAATCCACAAACAAACTCATGCAAATGCCATGACATCGAAAGCACTCCACAGAATGGAAATGTGATAGGCCTCATGTTCATATATTGTCACCTCTGCTGTGTCTTACAACAAAATGTAAATTGCATCAAGCAATTGTTGTAAACTATGTGATGTGTGAACTGAAAGTAGAAGACTACAATAGTTGGATAGCTGTGAATTAAGTGTTATAGTGTTACGTAGAAATTAATATCATCCATGGAATCTTAACATACCAGTAGTATTGTTCCACACTGAAAACAGAAACATGTGACAGTTTAAGTTTCATGAAGAAAGGAAACATTTAACAGAAGTGACTGACTCTGAAATTTCAGCTGTTTCCTATTGACAGCTACTTTTACTTTACAATGTAACCTTAATCAAAATGCATTTGATACTAGCATATTTGAGGTCACTATAAAACTGAAATTTAATAACAATTTATATATATATAATAGGTCATCTCATAAATAATGCATTTTTTAATACTTCTTTTATTTTTTAAAATTAAGATAAACAAAGTTCTTTTTTAAACTAAAATATACTCTCCTTCATTTTTGACAATGCTCTTCTATCTCTCTGGTAGACTTGCAAGGCCCCTCTTCCAAAATTCACTTGCTGTGATGAAAAATACTCCTCCAGTACTGTACTGACCTCATCTACAGAATTCATACATTTTCTGTCCAAATGATTTTGAAGATTGCGGAATAAATCATCATCAGATGGGGTAATGTTCGGTGAATATGGTGGGTCGGACATCGTTTCCCATTCAAACTGCTTCAGCCTTGGCATGTCATCCTCGTTGTACGTAGTCAAGCATTATCCTGATGGAAGAACACCTTTTGTCTTGAAACCAAAGATGGTAATTTTTCTTCTAGAGCTGACTTAAGCTGTTCACAGTAGATCTCCTTTGTTATCATTTGGTTTGGGTTGAAAGTTCAAAGTGGACTAAACCTTTCATATCCCACCAAAGAAATAACATCTTACGTGGGTTAAGACCTTCTTTAACCTGTGGTGCCGGTGTTTTTCCTTTCCCTACTCAGTCTTCAGTGCTTGACATTATAATAGAGAACTCATTTTTCATCACTAATCATTATTCGGTCCAAAAACCCTTCATTTGTGAAACATGACAGCAAAGAAGAGCACACATTCACTCTCTGTGCAAGATTAAACTCAGTAAGTTTGAGGAATCCATTGACCCAATTTGTTGACTTTTCTGATGGCACACAGGTATCAATGAATGGTTGAATATCAAAATCCAAACTTCTCTGCTAGTTCTTCAACAGTTACGATGGGATTTTGTTCAACCAGGGTTTGCAGAATGTCTTTGCCAAGCTCTACAGATCTTCCAGGACAAGGTTCATTTTCTAGGCTGTAGTTTTTGGCTTGGAATTTCTGGAACCTCAGTTGACACTGGCTTAAACTTATTGTCCGATCTCCCATATACTGCATTAATATTCCTCGCACTTTCCTTTGCGTTGTTGCCTTTATTGTACTCATAAAGCAAAAAATGCTCAATATGCTCTTTGTCACTTCCATTATAGCTTTGGAAAAATAAAAGTTAAAATCGAACTGTACTCTTCAAAACTTGCACTAAGGATAAATACAAGGTAAAATTACTGCCTGCTTTTATACCAAGTTGATGCAGGTAATTTATCCTGTCCCCCTTCGACTTTTAGTTAATGCAATTGAAAAAAACCGCATTATTTATGGGATGTATATATATTCCATTTTTGTATCTGGTTTGCAAGATTCTTTATATGAATTTGTGTGTTGAAGCATATTTTATTGTCTGGGGAGAGTCATTATCTTTTAGTGCCTTATGAATTTAACATACTCACCAGTCCGATTTCTACTCATTTACTTATTTATTTTTACTAAAATTTTTGTTTTGTCTGGCAACCTCTTCAATAGTCGTTGACTCTGACCATTATTGGAACTGCTTTCTTTTTTTTGTTTGTTTGTTTGTGTGCATACATGTACATATACAGACCGACTGGCACACACACATATACATCTAAATGAAGACTGAAGCACACGACCATTTACCATATACACGCAGTCATACAAACCCATACAGACACACACACAAGCACATGGATATGCACAATACATACAAATATGTATACATATATATATGCATACACATACATACATATGCATACACACATGTATGTGCCTGCACACAAACAAACAAACAAAAAAAGGAAGTTCTGAAAACAGAGTCAATGACTATCGAAAAGGTTGCAAGATGCAATGAAAATTTTAGTAAAAATAAATAAGTAAAGGTGTAGCTTCCACCTCTATGCAGTTAGGGTATGATTACCTGAAAGGTGTCCCTGTCTGCTTTTGACTTCAAAGGGAATTAGCTAAAGCCATTGTACATGGTATTAAATCATCCTTGATTCCAAACAATGCATACATTTATATATAATATACAATGAATATTATCTCATCAATTGAAAAGAACATTTTTTCTAAAATATCATCATTTAATGTCTTCTTTTCCATACTTGCATGAGTCAGATGGAATTTGTGGAAGTAAATTTTCTACAGCTGGATGCCCTTCCTGTCACTAATCCCAATCAATTTCTAAGTAAGGTAATATTCCCCCATGACCAGATGTGTTTCTTTAAAAGACTGGAAACAAAGAACACTACTTGCATGACTATGACATTTGTTTACAACTATCACATAAATCAAAAGCAAGGAGACAGTAACACACACACATATAAACATATACATATATATGTATACATATGATGGCTTCTATCTATTAAATCTACTTACAAAGCTTTGATTGACCTGGGGCTATAGTAAAAGACACTTGCCCAAGGTGCCATGCAGCCAGATTAAACCTGAAACCATGTAGTGGAGAAGCACTTACAACATAGCCAAGATAGGATTAAGAAACATAAAAACAAAATAAGTCTTTTATACATTATTTAAATGCTAAAGGGACCCAGTATGATAAACAGATGGCATGCTGATTAAAAAAGTATCTCAATTGGAGATTGATAGAGCAGTTGGTGAAAGGATTTTAAAGCATATCCAACATGTGAAAGAGAATTCTTCTAAGAGAACTTCCTGTCCAAACAAGGATGGGGCTGGATATTAAAATAAATAATGCAACTGACATTCAAAAAGTACAGAAGAACAAAAGCCAGAATAAGTTTAAACAATCATTTCTTTATTTTCATATTTGTACAAAGTACTATTAAATATAACTTCCTTAAAAATGCAAATGAGAAAAGTAATTAGATATGCATATTTATCCACATTCTTTTGAAATCGTGCATTATTTCATAGCTTCAAGATTTCAATGATGTAATGTTTAGTTTTAGTAACATTGTAGAGGAGGTGTGGGAGGCTAAATCTGGCTGAAAACAGGTAGAATATTTTGGCCGGATATGGTTGGTTTAAATGCTAAAGGGTTAAATCTTCATCTTGCAATAAAAACTGGCTAAACACTAAAAAATGACATACCTACCTTTGTGCTACAACCTGCACTTTCTTAACACATAGTATCACGGAGACACCTTTGTGAAACAACCTGCACCATCTTCCAAGGTTTGCCAATCAATATAACATTATTATGACTACTTCATTTTCAACCACCAACATAATTCTGTAACCTCCCCACATAATAGAGAAAAACCTTCAAGCTAGTCCACATCCTATTATGCCTCTGCCATTTGGTAGTTCTGGCCATTATTCTTCATCCATATTGTAAAGACAGATTGTTAGTGGCCCTAGACTACCATTCTGAGATATCCCAGTGGTAAATCCCTCAGCTTTTCCATCATGAAGAGAGAAATTTTTTTAGCTGGAATGAAGATGACCTGCTTAACGCTTTTATTACAAGATTTATGTTGAAATACATTGCCTTATGATTTTGAAAACAGTGAAGAATTTAATAAAATATAATTGAAGGTTTTAATTTAGATTATTTTTAAAAACAGGATATTTGTAAAAGAGAACCAGAGGCAATTGAAAGCAGGTTGGTATTAAAAGGGTTAACTCTTTTGATACCAATCCACACTAATTCTAAATAAAAATTGATAAAGTGTACAGAGAACATAGGTGTGGTACAATAAAATAACATTAAGGCCCTGTTGTAAATGAATGATGAAAGAAAGATGATAAAACATTAATGTAAAAATCAATGAAAAATCCTAAATGCATATACAGAACTAACATGTAGTATCAGTAGTGTGGTGGTCAGGTAAAAACATCTGGCCATTGGTGAGGACCACTTCACTTATCAAATAGTGGCAACAATTCTTTTTGTTTCAGATGCAGAAAACATCAAAGAATTCAACCAAGCTACCCACCTCTGGAAACTCCTTTTCTTGTTAGGTACAAAACTTTCAATGTACTTCAATGTTTGTACAATGAACTGTAGGTCTGGAGAAGTTGTAGAAACACAACAAAGATGAACAGATGTGCACCATGAACAAAAAGTAAAATGGAGAGAAAACCTCAGTCAAAATACTTATGAGCAAGGAATACACATACAAATTCTTCTGAGTGAGTAATAGTGCTGGATTGAGTGAGTCTGTGATATTTGTTGGTAGGAAAGAGGAATTGAAGTAATCAGAGCATGTGGTAGAATAATTATGTGTAGACTAGTCATGCAAGTTACCACTACATACGTATCATAATCAAAAGCATTGTTCCTAAGATGTTCCATGCAGACTACTCTGATAAGGAATGACAGCTGATCCAATGTACATGGTATTGGATATGAAAAAAGGAATGAAGTGGGATCAAAGTTCTTAGAGTTCAATGATGCAAATAAACTAACAAATTGCAACACTAACTTCAGGAAATTTGCCAGCCACCAACTAATCAAGTCAGATAAACTTCAAAGGCAGCAGAATACACAACTTGTCATGAATACCTGATCTCTCTTTGGTGAAGAATATACTCCAAAACTTAGACTACTGATTGGCAACCCTAGGGTAAGAGTTAGATGAACTCAAAGAGACAAGACAATTTGGAGAAAGAATGTTTGGAGGCTGAAATATCCCTCAGCCAAAACATAGTTTCAAAATGAACAAAGTGATATGGATATTGAGGAGGTGATTGATTGGAGAATGTTTGTAACATTGTAGAAGAATACAGCAGATAGCCATAAAAGTTAGGAAAGATTAGGAGAGAGAGAGATTCTGTACCAGCCTATAAGTGTGTTATTATTTCAAATGCTTTACAAAATCAGATCTTATAATAATAAACAATCCTTAAAAGCTGTTGTATATCTAAACTGACTGAAACATGGCAACATATCTGAAGAGCTTAAACTTATGGCTTGCTCTCAAACAATACAATAGAACTCTTTATGCCATGTAGTCTGTTTTTTTTTTGTTGTTGAAGAATAGACTCTGGAGTTACATTCCACAGCTAAATCCCGTTTCATTTTCACTTCCTTGAAGCATTTCTCTGAACTACTTTTGGAGAAATTAACCTCACCCTCCATTTTCACTAAGTATTTCCTTGACACTCCTCTAATAGGAGATCGAGTAATGGACCAAGAGGTTAGCAGAACATATTGTGAAGCTGCATTGAAAATACTATCAATAAGTTTAGAATCCACCACAACATTCAAATAAAAGTCTTGTCAACTTTGTTGTGCCATTTGATATGGAATGGACTCTGGTTTTGATGACATACAACATACGACTGTTCTTCTGCAACATACTATTCCGCGTTTATTTCATTTGGTACAAGACTCTAGGCTTGCTTAACACTATTTATATCCCTTTAAATGACTGCACATCAATCTAAGCTGGCCTTCGGAACTACGTAGTAATTTTTTTAGAGGAGTTAAATAAGAATAAGCATTTCACATAACTACTTTATCCACTTCAATCGATTAACAATTTAAACTTAACACAAGAAATATTTTGACAATGTTGTAAGAGTATAACTATTTTAGGATCTTTTCACTATTATCTTTAAATTCTGACCACCAGATCTATAAGATGTAAAAACACAAAAACTTTTGGGAGAATCTATTTGTAGGTGCATATATAAGCACACTTAAGTAATGTGTGGACATTTCGCTCTCACTTCATTACTAGAAAACAAAGGAAGATAACTCTTGCTGGCAATGTCAATATGCACGAGGGAAAACAGAGCAAGTGTTGTGTTAGGATTTAATCAATTTCCTTTGAAATCATAGCAATAATTATTTTGATTCTTTTAAAAAAATGCTGAAGTCCGAGTTTCATGAATGATTTATGCTAATCTCCAACTAAAATGTTAAGCTGCTGGGACAGTTCCCCAGGGTAGTAAACTAGTTTACCGTTATGTGACATTACATTACCGCATGTACAAGTCATTCACGTAGTTTGAGGCGTATTATATCAGACATGTGTTACAGGTACATGACGAAACGCCAGCAGCGGATATAGTCACATGAATCATCTTATTTTTGATAGATAATAACTAAAAATATTTTGCACGAAGCTTGAAAGAAAATGGAAAGCCTTGGTACAATTATACCACAATTAAATGACGAGTAGAATTAACTGGAACCAAAACCAGATTGTGTACTAGTTTAGCTTAATAACAAGGATTTAAGGGCAAGGTAAGATTATAATGTCTAGCAAGTGTAGTGTTTATTTATGTTTAAAGAAACCTTTAAGTGTAACATGCAGGAAATACAATTCAATAACTACTGGAAAGTATTAGAAAATACAAATTGTCAGTTTCTATAATTTGATAAAAATACAGGTTTAAGGTGAATGGGAGATTAGCAGAAAATGGTACATAATGGCGGTTAGCAGCCCGCCTACTTGGGAGTGGAGTGCGCATGCGCCAGAGTTTCTCCTTGACTATCGTTGCCCACAATACTATCATCAGTCCCTCCCCACAGCAGCACATCTCCACACACAGCCACACTAACAGCACACCAACGCCCTCCAGTGAGCACCAAGGAAGACGCAGTAAGTAAGATAATTTCTAAAATAAACAAAACAACCAAACAAAACAATTATGAATAAAATAACAGAATAACGAGGGAGAAAGTTAGTAAAAATAGATATAAATGTATATATAGAAGAACAACAATGATAAATAATAAACTATCGTGTTGATTAATTGGAAGTTAAAAAAAAAATGACCGTTGTTAATTTCGTAAGCTGAAGGATGATCAAATGAAACAACTTAGATTAGCACTAATTATGTCTTATTAGACTTCATATAACGATTAGTAATTCTTCTCAACACAACAGAATCGACATTTATGACATGATAGACGAAACAACAAAATAAAACCCTACTACAGACAGACACATCGATAAAATAACATATTTGTAAAGAATTGAGTCGTAAGATAACAAGGTACTTGAGTGATATATATGTATGTGTGTGTATATATATATCTATATCTATATATATATACATATTGTTGAATAATTGCCATTTACACACAACACACACACTGAACTGGTGTTTCTGGATGTTGACAAAGATGTCATATTTTCGCTGAAACTACTTGGTACGATCGAAGTCTTGGTTTGATGTCGAACCTAAGCTTTTTAGCTTCATATATATATATACATACAAATAAATGAAATTTGTGCTTATTTAACTCTCTTTTTCGTGATTTACATTTTCTGGTAGTACCACATTAGTTATTTCAGAAAATTAATAATAATAACAATAATAATGTCTTCATAAAATAATGTATGTATATACATACACACACAAAAAAAGGTTAAGTTGATTTTGTAATGGTAGTAAGTATGGCGCGAGGCCATTAAAGAAGATGCTTGCGTTTTGCACCAACATGGGCGATTCTGGTGACAATTTCTTGTTGAGCGCTTCTTTGGTCGTTGCTGTGTCTGAGCAGATGGCGCTCGGATGGCAAAGGGGGGGTGTTGTTACTAAGAATGGAGCTGCTACTGCTACTGTTTTTACTACTACTACTGCTGCCGCCTTGGACAGACACCTCTACTCTAAACAATTACACCTTATCATGCTTCCTTCCTCTATTTCTCACCGTTTACTTTCAAATTGAAAATTCCTTATGTCTTAATATTTCGGAAATCCTATCGATTTTTCATTTGTTGATTCTACTTTCACCGTTAGAATTTATCACAGACATCTAAGTACGAACATACTTAGCTACATGGTCATATTTGATTTAAAAAAAAATTCTACATACATAACCTTTGTGTTTATCGTGTGTGTATGTATATATATATATATATATATATATATATATATATATACATACATACATACATACATACATACATATATACATACACGAGGTGGTATCAAAAAGTTCCCGGACTAGTTATATTTAATGAAAAATAACTTATTTACTTAAGTTTTAAGATCATCTACTTCGAGATAGTCACCTTGCGCAGCAATACACCGGTCCTAGCGTTCCTGCCACTTTTGGAATCCGGCCTGGAAGTCGTTTTCCGTAATCGAGTCGAGAACCTGCTGCAGTTCGTTCTGGATCTCTACAACGGTTTTAAAACGGCGACCTTTGAGCTGCACTTTCATCTTGGGGAAGAGATGGAAGTTTGCAGGTACTAAATCTGGTGTATAGGGCAGAATGATGGGTCATCAGCGACATGCCCATCGTCTTCCAGGGACGTTGTTCCACTTTTGAAGCGCCCGCGCTGCTCGAAACATTGTGTACGACCCATTGCCTCTTCGTCGTAATTTTGCCGAAGCATTTTCAATGTCTCTGTAACAGACTTTCCAAATTTAACAAAAAATTTCATGTTGCCTCTTTGTTTCAACTTCTTGTCCATGACGAAATAGCAGACTACAGCATACACGTGATCGCAAAAGCACAAATTTCACAACTTGCGAAGCAAAGATAGCTATATCATTTGGTACATTGCATCATCGAGGTCACTGCTAGCTTTTGGTGCAGACACAATCGTGTGCTGCCATCGGTTGGTGCGCTACAGAGCTAGTCCGGGTACTTTTTGATACCACCTCGTGTGTGTTTATATATATCAACAACCTCCTGACAGGACTGAATTTCTTGCAAAATGATGGAGTAATATTGTTCCATTTTTGTTTTTCAATAATTCCTGGCGTTCATCTTGGTTCTTTAGATTTCTCCTATGCACCCCATCTCCAATAATCTTCCAAACGTTTTCTGTAGGGTTGAGATCAGGACTTCTAGGTGGCCAATCTATGAAATCAACCCCTTTATCAGTCAAAAACTCTTTGACTCTCTTCGCAGTATAACAGGGAGCGTTGTCCTGCATGAAGATAAGAGGTTGAACTGACGAGGATCGGAGATGTGGAAAGGCATGCTGTCTAAGAATCTACTTGTAGATTTCAGCATTGACAGTCCCTTGTAGGTGAATAAATGGACAAGGACCAGCAGCAGGGATCACACCCCATACAATTACACTATCAACTCCATAGCTCACTGTCTTCTTCACACATGCATGAGATAATCTTTTGCCACTTCTTTGTCGGACATACATCCTGCCATCAGAACCAATCATATTAAACTTTGATTCGTCACTAAAATGAACCTATGACCACTGTTCTTCTGTCTAAACGACATGTTCATGAGCAAAATGAAGACAGACTCTTTGATTCTGCTTGGAGATGAGATTTGTTTTTGCTGGTGCCTGAACAAGCAACCCAGAACCTCATCACCTCCAAGAAACTTTTTTGCGCAATACATTGACATTGTGTGTGTGTGTATATATATATATATATATTGCCACACCTTAGTGGTTGCGGGAACCTGTGGAAGAGGTGGACCCGGGAAGACCTGGGATGAAGTGGTGAAGCGCGACCAACGAAATTTGGGCCTCACCGAGGCGATGACTGGTGACCGAGACTTTTGGAAGTGTGCTGTTCTTGAGAAGACCTGGCAAGCCAAATGAGACCATAACCTCGTGGCCTGTGCTAGGGGCGTGGCTGGCCCACTTGTGCATACCTTTCCTTCTTTGGACACTGAACTCTGCTTGCGAGGACCTGTTGAGGCCGGTGAAATTGAAGTCAAATTCGATGACTGGCGTCTGTGCTGGGAGTACTGTCCGAACGTGATCGTTGACAAAGTGGCTTACTGGCTTCCGTGCCGGTGGCACATAAAAGGCACCATTCGAGCGTGATTGTTACCAGTGTTGCCTTACTGGCACGGGAAAAAAAACATTTGAGCAAGGTCGTTGCCAGTACCACCTGACTGGCCCCTGTGCCAGTGTCACGTAAAAGCACCCACTACACTCTCAGACTGGTTGGCGTTAGGAAGGGCATTCAGCTGTAGAAACTCTGCTGGTGCAGCCATCTAGTTCGTCAGTCCTCAGTCAAATCGTCCAATCCATGCTAGCATGGAAAGTGGACGTTAAAACGATGATGATATATATAATATATATACATATATAGTAAAGATTGTTTGCCAACATAACGTGGCAGTTCTGGTTTAGGACTAATGCTGCCGTAATTTAGCTGGAGATGACATCATCTCCAGCTGGATATACGACACCATCTTTGTCCTTATTTTTGAACAAGGGAATCTAGCACCCCCACTCAGCTCAAAACAATATCTGTGTATTGTGATTTCTGGGTTATTTCCCGTCTATCAGCACAGAATAATTGCTCGGCTAGAGGTTAATTATTTATTACAGGCACAAGGCCTAATTACAGAGAGGGCATAGAAAGACATGCGGGAACATAAAACACATGAAGGATGATTGTAAAATGAATATATTTACAATGCAAATGAGCTGGCCATCTTGTTCCCGCTGCAAGATGAAACCATATATTCCTTTACCATTAACTTTTACACAACCTTTAGCCTTGCTCTGTGGTGAAACCGCGACTTCCCTCTTTGCTTTTACCCTACTGTGATAAACATTTTAAACCAATTTTCATACAGTCCTTACTTATTTCTTTTCCTTTTTTTTTTAAGCTAAAAAGAGAACCAAATGTCTATCACAGTGTTCAAAGAAAAACTTTAGGAAACCTGCTCATTTAACTGTATCAAAATCTACCTTATTTTTATCTTTTTTTTCTCTCTAAACAGTTCAAACAATCATTTCTCTCAGTTAGTCTTTACAAAATTATAATGACTTACCACTTCTACCTCTCACACTGTCTTTCAATTTTCCTTCCAAGTTGGGGTGCTCTATCTCACTATAATTTTTCTTTTCGTTTATGCTTTTCATGTTGTTTCTTTTTGTTTCTATTTTCCTGCTGTTTTATGGGTTCTTGTATTTCTGTCTCTAATTCTTTGTGTTCGTGTATTTGTGTTTCTCTGTGTTCGTTTGACTGCAACTCTACGTGTTTCATCTGTGTATCTATGTCCTTAAGTTTCCGTAATTCTGGGTTGTCTTGTTTCTTGTTTGCATGACTCTGTCCTTTTAATTCCTTTACTGGTACTTCCACTGGTAAATTTTCTCATTGTGGGTTGAGTTTCTTCTTCCATTCATTTACACTTCTTTACTTCCACTGTCATCAGTGACTTTCTTCTCTCTCTTTTACTGGGTTTTACCTCCGCCAAATTCCCATCATATTCTGTTTTCTGCTTCTGCTTTTTTTCCCTCCACTGTATCTTCCTGTACACTCTCTTCCACCATTTCTACTGCTGCCCTAGGGCATTTCTTTCACTGCATCCGTAACATTTTGGGGGTCTCCCCTCCAACATTACTTCCAGTTTTTCACCGTTTGGTAATTCCACAGTTTCCACCATTTCGTTGTAATATTCTGGGCTTACTTCAATACCATATCCCCAGCAATTCAATTGTTGAGTTCTGTTTACTATGCAAATGTTCAGGTTTTCACTTCCCTTCTCCAGCTCTGAATTAAAAATTGCGACTATTACCCATTCTGGGTCTATCGATGGTGAGTCTTCCCACCCTGATCCTGACGATTCTTTTGCCCAAACAGTTCAGCACCAATGTCCATTTTTCTCCCAGTACCATTCTGTTGTCGTTCATTTTCGCTTCCTCTTCTGATGCAAAGGTGACTTTTATAGTTGCGTATTTCCTTTCTCTTGTAAAGAAAGTTATTCCTGCACCCATTTGTTCCTTCAATATTTTCTCTATCTCTTCCTGTGGCGCGTGTTCTATTCTCCTATTTTCGTTTGAAAATGTTCTGAATATCACCGTCCTTATTTCCATTTTTCTTTTATCCTCCTCTGGCAGGGTCATTTTTATGTTTGATCCTTCTTTTTCTATCATGCCATAATATTTTACTATCTTCCCCTCATTCCACTCCATCCTCTTCGTCTTCAGCACATGTGGGTCTATGGTATCTTGACCTCCAGTAGCTTCTGCGTAACTCTTCTTTACTTTTATTATTCACTTCCACCTAACGATATTTGCTTTGCACAAAGATTCCGCTTACAATTCTTCAAAAAACAAGAAAAATTGTTCAGTTATCAGTAGCTCTGCAAACTCCCCGTTCGAAATATATAGTTTTCAAAGTGACAAGTAGTCACTGATTTATAAATTTGAAAATTAATCTCACAACATGAGATATTTAGCAACAGTACTTGTAGTAAAGATTGGTTGCCAACATAACATGGCAGTCCTGGTTTAGGACTAACACTGCTGTAATTGAGCTGAGTGGGGGTGCTAGATTCCCTTGTTCGAAAATAAAGACACAAATTGTGTCGTATAGCCAGCTGGAGATGATGTCTCTTGGGGATAAATTACAGCAACATTAGTCTAAACCAGGACTGCAATGTTATGTTGGCAAACAATCTTTACTACAAAGTACTGTTGCTGAATATCTCACGTTGTGAGATTTAAAAGTAGCAATTTCCATATGTATATATGGGTCTGCCTCTTCCACAGGTTCTCTCAACCACTAGGGTGTGGCACTTTTTCACACAACTATCTTCATCCATTCTCGCCACATGCCCATACCAGTGCAAACGTCTCTCTTGCACACCACATCTGATGCTTCTTAGGTCCAGCTTTTCTCTCAAGGTACTTACACTCTGTCGTGTATGAGCACTGACATTACACATCCATCGGAGCATACTGGCTTCATTTCTTGCGAGCTTACGCATATCCTCAGCAGCCACGGCCCGTGTTTCACTGCCATGTAGCATGGCTGTTAGTACACACACGTCATACAGTCTGCCTTTTACTCTGAGCGAGAGGCCTTTTGTCACCAGCAGAGGTAAGAGCTCTCTGAACTTTGCCCAAGCTATTCTTACTCTAGCAGTTACACTTTCAGCACATCCACCCCCGCTGCTGACTTGGTCACCTAGGTAATGGAAGCTATCAACTATTTCTAGTTTTTCTCCCTGGAAAGTGACAGAAGTTGGTCTCAGAGCATTTTCAGTGTTTATTGTTCCTGAGCATCTGCCACATACAAAAACCATCTTTCTAGTTAGCCTTCCTTTGACATTGCTGCACCACTTATGTGTCCATAGCTTACACTTGGTGCATCTTATAGAGTTTCTACCTACACCTTTTCTACAGATTGAGCAGGGCCATCTACCTGAAGGCGTTTGTGATTTGTCTACCTTCCTACTTATTACGACTTTGGTTTTAGCTAGATTGACTCTAAGGCCCTTCGATTCTAATCCTTGCTTCCACACCTGAAACTTCTCCTCCAGTTCTGATTGTGACTCAGCAATTAGAGCAAGGTCATCAGCATAGAGGAGCTCCGAAGGGCATCCTGTCTTGAATTCCTCCGTTATTGCCTGGAGGACTATGATAAATAGGAGGGGACTGAGCCTTGGTGGACCCCTACCTCTACCAGGAATTCTTCACTGTACTTGTTGCCAATCCTCACCTTACTAGCAGTGTCCTTGCACAGCTCTCACTAACCATTCATCTATCCCTAGTTTCCTCATTGACTACCAGATAAGGGATCGGGGGACCCTGTCGAAGGCTTTCTCCATGTCAACAAAAGCCAGGTACAGGGGCTTATCTTTGGCTAGGTATTTCTCCTGCAGCTGCCTTACCAGGAATATAGCATCAGTGGTACTTTTCCCTGGCACGAACCCAAATTGCATCTCATCTAAACTAACTCTCTCTCTAATTAGTTGGGCTATGACCCTCTCCGTAACCTTCATCATCTGATCCAACAGCTTGATACCTCTGTAATTATTTGTATCTAGGGCGTCACCTTTACCTTTGTAGCAGTTGACTATTATGCTGCTACACCAGTCATTGGGTATGACTCCTTCGTGTATCACCTGATTAACTATACGGTGACTAGGCTATAGCCGACACTACCAGATATTTTGAGCATCTCTGCAGTGATTCCTGATGGACCTGGGGCTTTCCCTGTCTTCATGCTTCTAATTGCCTTAACTACCAAGGAACTATCAACTCAGATAGCTGGTCCCTCTGTTGGGTCAACATTCGGCAGACTCTCTTTATCCCATTCATTTTCTTTATTCAGCAACCTTTCATAGTGGCGTTTCCAAACCTCTCTCTTTGCATCCTCATTTAGCGCAAGTGAACCATCTTCCATGTGAACACACTTCTCTCCTACCACATCACAATTCACTCTCACACACTGTCTTGCAACGCGAAACACCTCCAGTCTTTGGTCCTCACGGCGCAGAACATTGGCAAATTTTTTCTTATCTGCTTCCCCTCTGGCTAGATAGACCTGTCTCCTAGCTTTGCTTTTGGCAGTCTGATACAATTCCCTGCTACCACCATTCTTCCAGTGCTTCCAAGTCTGTCTCTTTTCTCTAATAGCCCTACCTACAACACTTTCCACCACCACGTTACCTTGGGACGAGAGGGGACTTTGCACCAGCCACAGATCTGGTCAGTGGCTATAGATATATATATATATGTATATATACACGTATATATAGATATATATACATGTATATATATATATATATATATATATATATATATATATATATATATACATACATACACACACACATATATATACGTATATATATACGTATATGTATATATATATGTATATATATATATATATATATACGTATGTACATATATATATATGTATATATATGTATGTATGTGTGTGTGTGTGTGTGTATATATATATGTATATATGTGTATGTGTGTGTGTATATATATATGTGTATATATGTATGTGTGTGTGTATATATATACTCTTTACTCTTACTTGTTTCAGTCATTTGACTGCGGCCATGCTGGAGCACCGCCTTTAATCGAGCAACTCGACCCCGGGACTTATTCTTTTGTAAGCCCAGTACTTATTCTATCGATCTCTTTTGCCGAACTGCTAAGTAACGGGGACATAAACACACCAGCATCGGTTGGTAAACAATGCTAGGGGGACAAGCACACACACGCATATATATATATATATATATATATATATATATTATATATACACACACACACACATATATACGACGGGCTTCTTTCAGTTTCCGTCTACCAAATCCACTCACAAGGCTTTGGTCGGTAATTACCGCTTGAATAATGGATGACCAATTATAGAACTTACTTAGCGTATCCATTCGTTTAGATCACCAGTGAACTAAACCCCTTATGCCAGCGCCGCCTTGGCTGGCTTCCGTGCCGGTGGCACGTTAAAAGCACCAACCGATCGTGGCCGATGCCAGACTCCCTGGCACCTGTGCCTGTGGCACGTAAAAAGCACCCACTACACTCGCGGAGTGGTTGGCGTTAGGAAGGGCATCCATATGTAGAAACACTGCCAGATCAGACCGGAGCCTGGTGCAGCCCCTGGCTTCCCAGATCCCGGTCGAACCGTCCAACCCGTGCTAGCGCGGAAAACGGACGTTAAACGATGATGATATATAGGCATAACTACAGATTTCTGCCCCACCCCCGAATTTTGGATGATCGTAACTTTCAGAAAAATGGATATTTTTTAATGAAATTTTCTACGAATATGCGTTATATCATGTAGATTCCGAATATACAAAACGTTTAGGGGAAAGTGTTTTAGGAGGTGGTGGGGGATTTCGGAAAAGTATCCGGCTTCCACTTCAGTTCGTCTTATCTTTCAAGAAAAATGAATATTTTTTAATGAAATTCTCTACAAATATATTTCGGACTATGTAGATTCGGAGAACATAGGAATTTTTTGGGGAAAACAGTTGGGGGTTATTTTTGAGGATCGTTCCCCACTCAGGGGTGTTTCGGAACAAGTCGTCCATATTTGTTTCATTTTCTCCGTTTTGTGCGTTTGTGCATCCGTAGATTTCTACTGAAGCAACAAACGGACAATGAAGGCAAATGAAGCCCTCACCAGAAAACTCGTTATGCTAAAAATACAGCACCAGCTCTGGTACACAGAAATATGAAGACGACTTACCTGTTGCATACGATCTTTTGGATCATTTTTTCACTTTAATTTAATTCCCAGGTAAACGTTTCTAATAGAAAGGCAGAAGACACCAAAAGCAAAAATAAATAATATACACGCACAGTTAAATATAGAAGTGTGAAGTATAATTTGTTACATAATTTCTATAGTGAATATGATGTTGAATGAAATAATTCCCCATTTGAACTTTTTTAATTCCATATATATTACTCTTTTACTTGTTTCAGTCATTTGACTGAGGCCATGCTGGAGCACCGCCTTTAGTCGAGCAAATCGACCCCGGGACTTATTCTTTGTAAGCCCAGTACTTATTCTATCGGTGTCTTTTGCTGAACTGCTAAGTGACGGGGAATATATATATATATATATATATATATATATATGTGTGTGTGTGTGTGTGTGAGTGAGAGAGTGAGTGTGGTAGAAATCTACGGATGCACAAAACGGAGAAAATGAAACAAATATGGACGACTTGTTCTGAAACATCCTCGAGTGGGGAACGGTTCTCAAAAATAACCCCCAGTTGTTTTCCCCCAAAATTCTTATGTTCTCGGAATCTACATAGTCCAAGGTATATTTTTAGAGAATTTCGTTAAAAAAATATCCATTTTCTTGAAAGTTAAGACGAACTGAAGTGGACGCCAGTGAATTTTCCGAATTACCCCACCACCTCCTAAAACACTTTCCTCCACAAGTTTTGTATATTCGAAGTCTACATGATGTAACACATATTCGTAGAGAATTTCATTATTTGTACAGTTTCCCGTAAACCTCTATATTTAAACTTCCTCTCCACATTTATTTTGATAATCTTAACAGATTTCCTCCCATTGTCTTTTAACATAATTTTCTAATTTCTTTATCATTCGTAAGAAACAATTTTATAAAATACACTACATGTTATTCCTTTTCATAGCTTTATAAACTCCAAGTTTTATTAGCTTTAACTTAATTACATAATTAAAAACAAACACTAACAGAAGAAACCGTCACCTCCGTTTCGGCTAAATTTCTTCTCTCTGTATATTTCTCTATAATATGCTTGCAAAATAAACTCATTTAATTTTAAAGTTATTTATCTAGCTTAATTTGTTATTTTTCATTTATTTAAATTAAAATCTTGAAAGTTTTCTTGCTATTGTTGTCGTAAAGGAGAAAACGGTGTAACCTTAAAATAATACCGTCATAAATGTATTGCTTGAAATGGGGTCACATAATTATAACACTTATAATAATTCATTTGATGTGTTATTGTCCCTGTATATCGTTTACTCAAAAGCCTATCCTGCATGTATAAGATAGCTTTGTAGAACAGTATACACTCATACATTACGCACATTTACAGATAATATAGACATTCAGTAAAATAATACGTTATTAGTATTCCGCGCTGATGGTTTTCATTTTTACTTCTAGTTTTGCTTTAGGAATTTATTCAGTAATAAGGAAAAAATTACTATTGATTTTTTAATTTTTGTTGTGTTTATGTTTTTCTGCATTCGAGTATAAGGATTTCGTCCCAAAACCAAATGCAATATTTCAAATTATGTAAAACAATATTGATTTATATTTTGGTGAGGTAGGAAAAGCTTGACTGACGTTTATTTCAGTTCAGGTATCCTTCGTGATTATGTGAATAAATTAGATTGCTACAGAAGTCCATAGCATTTTTGACAAAGTAATGAAAACACCAGGAAGAAGAAAAAGAAAAAAATAACAAACAAAAGTAAGAGTAGGTGAATATTATTCATATTACTGTCCCACATTGATGTGGTCCACGTTTTAACCTGAATATCTTTTTGAAAAGGGTGGATGGGACTGTTTTCTGGAGAATTACAGGGTGGACTTTGGGAATAGTAATCACTACCTCATGGGGAAAGAAAAGGACAAGGAACTGGAGTGAGGTGAGAATTGTAATTTGCGTTGCATGAAACATGAATAGTAACAAAAAAAGAAAGAGTGGAGTAAAGAACTCTGATAGTTTTAGTTCTTTGGAAGAAGGTTTAGACTAGTAAGGATGATGAATGAGTATGAAGGAAGAAAGTACATGACTGAGTGGCTCAGAACTTTGTTGGTCAGTCAATCCTGACTGAAGAGACCTATGATCGATTGTAATCAAGCTGTGCTATTTTAGGGGCGAGCTAGTGAATAAATCTTTACTGATCATTCAAATGGCTCTCTTTCAAATGTTATATTGAATGTTTGTGTGAATGGTAGTTGCACTATTCTGCAGATGTGACTCCATTGTAAGTCTTGAACCTTGTAGAGAGTTAGAGGATGAAGGGTTTTGTGGCTTTAATCTTCTAGCATTCAGATTATTCTGTCAAATGTAATACTTATTTATTTTCATTGTTTTGAATTAAATGTGCATTATCTTATATCCTTGAGATTTTGGTGCTACTTAAAAGCACCTGAGTCAGTGCCACATAGAAGCACTCTAAAGTGCTTGCCTAAGGAAGGGCAAAATAGGAAGCATGGCAAAACAGACAAGTGGAGCCCAGGCAACCCTCGAGATAGCCAACTCTTGTCAAACTGTTCAAACCATGCCAGAATGGAGAACAGACATTAGATGATGGTTGTTTATTTTTAGAATGATATTGTAGGATAGGTATGAATGGATCTGGCTGGTTTGAACATAAATATTGAACAGGTTGAATATTTGGGTCTGAGAAGTTAAAGAGGAATCATAGTCCCTATGATGCAGTTTTTGGCTTTGTTGCATGAGAGATCATTCAAGACTGAAGCCTTGAATTTGTAGAAACTTTCAGATGTTTTGTTGTATGTTTATAATTGGTGAGGGTGAGATATTAGGATTCCTTAGATTTGTATTGTGATTGAGCTATGTGGATATTTAATAGGGAGAAAGACTAGATTGTCATTTCTCCTTGAAAGATTCTTACAAAGTCTTTCCTTATGCATTTTATATGTAATGTCTGATATGGGATACTTGAGTTGCATGTGGATGATCATCGTGCAGAATGTTACAGAGGAATTTGTTTATTTTACATCCGCTTTTCTATGTTAGCATGGATTGAATAATATATTATTCAGGCCTTGTTTTACACTTAGACTCTCTTCCTGTTGCTAATTGTTACCTGTCTTTCAAGAAAGTAGTCTTTTATTTTACACATCTATTAAGGTGTGAAGTGAGCAACAAATTGCTGATTGAAGTAATAACAACAATATTCATAATGACTGTTGTAGAATGCAGATGTAAAGAAATGTACTAAGGCACACACACACAGTGGGCTTATTTTGGTTTCAGTCTTCCACCTCCTAAGAATGGAACAGTATTGTAGGAACACAAAGAAAACAGTGAACTGCACAAGTCCAATGTCAACTCCTTGCTTTCATTCCCAGCAAAGCACCAGTACCCAACCTGCTACAGAACATTCTGAGCATACATTGGCCTGATTGATCACAGTTGGTCACACTGTGACCCATCTTCTCCCTTGTGATGTTCTGGTCATTGTTGACTACGGATGAACATTATAAAGGAGTGTGTGTCAGAAGAGACATAAAGTTGGTCATTAATAAGCAGAACAAAGAATCTGGGGTAACACCAAAGTTTGTAGAATGTGGGTTGGAGAGAACCCCAATTGTGTGGTCTTACGAGAAGCTTCTAATCCAAGAAACAAGAGATGACTGTTGTTGTTTATTATCCAAGTCATCCCTGATCAAGCAGACATATATTCATAGCCTTTCCAGTTATGGCCATTTAATTTTTTGTATATTCATGACTTCATTATCATGTTGTCCATGACTACTTCATTCAATGTGTCCTTCCTTTCTGTATGATGGCAGGGTTGGATTTTTATGACTGACTCCTTATGTGACCAAATGATTAAGGTGATGGACTGTTAACCCTCCAGGAGATATAGATTAAAACTATAGGTGAGCAACATTTTTTTGTGGTTTTGTCAGAAGAGGAGGGGCAATGCCCATTACCTCTTCATAGTCTCTAACACCAGTTGGGGTAGGGAGGAATTTGTCCTCACACTGAAGACCTGTGCTGAATTCTTGCAGTAGATAGGGTTCCACTGAAAGCATCCTTGTGGTGGTATTAAACTGGGCAACAGATTAATCTACTGCTCAAAAACAGGAATGGCTGCTCTTACAGGCTTCTGCACAGTTTCTTTCTATTAAATATCCACATAGTTTTGGTTGATGTGAAGCTACTGTAATTATGCGAACCCCATAATTGTGAAGCAAACATTGTAATTACACAGCCAAACTTGAACACATTTAGTGATGTAAACAGCAAATACAGAGATGTTTTCTGTTATTAACTTAGCTGCTTTGGTTGGGGAGTGATGAACAGGAAATTTTTGCAAAGTAGAGATCCTGTTGGCAAGAGATCAGAAGTCTCTACTTGTAATTTGAGATCCTTGAAAGCTCTCCAAAGTGTGTGATATTTACTTTTGTGAGTAAAAGCCTCTCAGTGGTTGTGGGTAATTTTTGTCTATGTCCTGTGAAGTACTCTACACAGTTGGCATTGGAAAGTGTATCAAGCTTTTGAAACCATACCAAAATGAACTTAAGAGCATGATGCAGTGTTTGAACTCATTGCATCTTGTCAAACTGTCCAACTAGCATAGAAGTTGAATGTTAAAAGAGGATGATGAAATGATAATGAATTGTAGGCAGTGTTCTGTTCCCATACTGTGACAGGACCCATCTCTCTCATTCCAGTTTAAAGGGTATTGGAAAGAGTTGTTTTATCTTCAATGATTTGCTAGTGGCAGGAGTAAGAATAGGCTGAGAGTGATTGTTTTCATGAGGTAATTAGGATCATAAAATGTCATGATGTAGAAGTAAGGACTACATTTAACTAGTCATTTGTCTTAGTTTTTCAGACAAATGATCATGTCAATGGAATCAGTCCTAGTACAATACAAACTGAAAAATATGAGCTAGATAAGCTTTTTGAGCTGCTTTTCCTTCTGCATCTTGATCTATCAAGTTGGCTGGGTCAGAGGGTTTGACATTTATGAGAATGGGGCATGTATCCAAGAAAGTGTGGGGCTAACTCTGATGCATGTTGATTATCATTACTGTTTTTTATCATGTTTGTATGGATTGGATGAGTCTTTTCCAGCACAGCGTCTCATCACTTGTTGTTATCTCATGTCATCTTTGTGAGGTTCAGCTTCCTGAAGTCTGCTGTCATTACTTTATTTCCATGTTTTTTAACCCCTAGTTCTTTCCACTTAGATTGTTTAGGTATTCTTTTTTACATAACTAACATAGAAACACAGTCTTCTCTCTTGCACATTAGTACTGATTCCTCTTATGCCCAGATTTTCTCTCAGCTCATTAGTGCTCCATTGTTCTTTCACACTACGATCCAGTAGAATGAGTTTAATTTCTTTCCTGCCTTTGTACATCATCTGCAGTTAGTGCTTCATTTTACTACAGTGCAGTATCACACTTTGTACATAAGCATCTTGCAGTTTGCATTTCACTTAGAGAAAGAACTCCTTTGTTGCCAGCAGAGCTGATAGCTATCTGAACTCTTTACTATTTTTTGTAACACTTACCTCATGTTATTTCAGCTCTACTTTTGTTGCTGAGGTAATAAAAGCTGTCAACTACTTCTAGGAAGCCAACAGAGCCTTGGAAAGAATTTATTTTATTAGCACTCTCACTATTAATTACTGCAGTACATTTATTTTGTACAAATTTCCTCTCTGGAATTACATGGTTGTAAAACAAAACTTCTTAACCTCATGGCCATATCGGTATCCATTTATAAAATTTATTTTCATAAAATCTATGATGTCTAGAAAGTCTTGGTTTAACATGTGCTTTATTTCTTCTTTGTTGACTTACCTTCACTTAACTTCCTTATGAATTTGAAAATCTATGTGGCTTAATGCATTTTTTCTTTTAATTTTTAGGTAAATTCCATCATGGAAGATTCTTCAGCTGGTTCTGTCCAGGAAGGAGAAAATCTTAATGATTTGCAACATTACTTAGTGAACTTTAATAAAGAAATTGGAGCGGATGTACCAACAGAATTGGATGATGCAACAGTTCATGTGACAAACAGAGAACATGATGCTGTTTTCATTTCTACAACAGAAACTACGTCTCCAGTTGTAGAAGGCACAGAAATTGTCAGTATGCAAGAATATTATACACCACCAACTGCAATTCTAAATACAGAAACAGATGCTGCTGATCAGATATCTTGTATTGAAACAGTTCAAGGACATTCTACAATAGAACTAGATGCTGCAGAAGCAGAGATTGTACATAAAATCTCAGATATTGTACAAAATGATCATCTCTCTGCTGTTCATGCTCAGCTTGCAGAGTTATCTGGGAACCAAATTCAAGAATCTGGTTTTATTAA
This sequence comes from Octopus sinensis, assembly GCF_006345805.1. Taxonomy (NCBI): domain Eukaryota; kingdom Metazoa; phylum Mollusca; class Cephalopoda; order Octopoda; family Octopodidae; genus Octopus; species Octopus sinensis. The sequence continues at coordinate 86,950,224 of NC_043000.1, forward strand.
TGGCTCTGAAATTACTGCAGAAGCATTAGCAAACAGTGAAAATGAGATTAATCGAATAATTCGTGTGGTCTCTGTAGGTGGAGAAAAACACATGCATATAGAAGAAGCAAGTTTACAAGTTGTATCTGAGGATTCTGCAAATCAACAAATACTTTCTTCTGGTGATTTAGGGGTTCAGCAAATATCTGTTGATGACAGTCAAATAGTAACTGGTGAGGATACACAAACTATTATACGTCAAGATATTGATGGTACCAACCCCGTGGCTGTTCTTGCCTCTGTAGCAGCTAATACTATGTGTGCTTCGAGTCACTTGCAAGCAATGCCTGTTGGTTCACTGCCCACTGAAATTCACAATGCACAATTGGTTGCACTTCAGAATTCAGAAGACAGTTCTCAACCTCAGCTTGTTGCAGTTCAGTCTGCAGATGGTGTTACCTCAGAAACATTGCACGTAATTGACAATTCTCAGGTCTCTTCCTCCAACTCCTTCATTTTGCCCACAGCTGGCACAAATTACCAAACAGTGACTATTATGCCTTCTGATGGCAGTCGGAATGGGGAATTTAGTTATGTATTTATTGTGTCACAGGGTGATGGGGATAAAGACTTATCTGTGTATGATTTCAAAGAAGAACCACGGGAAATCACAGATGAAATTATTGAAGAAGATGGCACCACAAAACGAATTTTGAAAATAACTCCTAAAAAACTGTTCCAAACAAATCCAGCACAGTTGATGTGTCAGTATTGTAATTATACAAGTCCTAAACGATATCTATTGACTCGGCACATGAAATCACATTCTGAAGATCGACCACACAAGTGTGATGTTTGTGGGCGTGGTTTTAAAACAATGGCATCATTACAAAACCACCGAAACACTCACACTGGAACTCGACCCCACAAATGTAAACAGTGCCATGCAGCATTTACCACTTCAGGAGAACTTGTGCGTCATGTAAGATATCGTCATACATTTGAAAAACCTCATAAATGTTCTATGTGTGAGTATGCTAGTGTTGAACTGAGTAAGTTAAAGAGACACATGAGATCGCATACAGGAGAAAGGCCTTATCAATGTCAACACTGTTCGTATGCATCTCCTGACACTTACAAATTAAAGAGACATTTACGGATACACACTGGGGAAAAACCATATGAATGTGACATTTGCCATGCTAAATTTACACAAAGTAACTCTCTCAAAGCTCACAAGCTGATTCATTCTGGCAATAAACCTGTATTTCAATGTAATCTGTGCCCTACAACATGTGGACGGAAAACTGATCTTAAAATTCACATTCAAAAACTCCATACCTGTGAAAAGCCACTTTGTTGTCGTAAATGTGGAAAAAATTTCCTTGACCGGTATTCCTATAAATTACACATGAAAAGTCATGAAGGGGAAAAATGTTTCAAGTGTAATCGTTGTGACTATGCAGCTTTATCTCAGCGCCATTTAGACAACCATTTACTTACTCATTCAGGAGAGAAACCTTTTGAATGTAATGAATGTGACCAGTCTTTTAGGCAAAAACAACTTCTAAAACGACACAAGAACCTCTATCATACACCTAATTATACTCCACCCAGGCCTAAGGAGAAAACTCATGAATGTTCAGAATGTGATAAAAGTTTTGCCCACAAGGGTAATTTAATGCGACATCTCTCTTACCATGATTTAGAGGAAGATGCATTTCAGACGGATCATTTAAATAAACTGTCCCCCGGCCCCCATGTTCACCTCACTGCTCAGCAGCTGTTACAAAGTAGTTTACTATCTGATCTCCGAGATGGCAAACTGGGTCCAGGGCGTATACCACAAGTCGTTCTTGTGCATCCAGATGGTCGTGTTGAGGAAGTCACTTCTAAATTACAAAAAGTGCAGGATGCTGAACAAACAGCAACAACATTTAGTTCTCATAACCAAGAAAAGAATATGGATGATATTTTTTTAGCTATGGAAGTCACTGCTGAAGCAATGAACAATGCTGGGACCTCAACTTTAAATTCTGATGGGATTCAAATTTTGAATACATCTGACGCTATTAATGGAATAGCAGAAGTTAGTCAGGTAAGAATCAGATTTATTCTTATTTTCTCTTCAAGATCATTTCCTTTTATATATATATATATATATATCTGTGTAGTTAAAAAGCTTGCTTTCTAGCTACATGGTTTTGTGTTCACCACTACCGTATAGAACCATTGCTAAGGGTCTTCTATTCTAACCCTGGGCTGACCCAAGCTTTGTGAGTGGATTTGGTAGACAGAAACTTAAAACAGCCTATTTTGTGTGTATGTATGTGTGTTTGTTAGTGTCTCCTTGACATCATGTGATAGTTATAAATGTGTGTCACATTCATACAAGCACTGTTGGTCATTTCTAATCTCTGTGGAAACATGCTTTGCCATGGGGAAATGTGACCATACTTGGAAACAGGTGAGAGTTGGCGGCAAGAAGGGCATTCAGTTAAAGAATTCCATATAACCCATGCAAATTTGGGGAAGTGGATGTTAAAGCAATGTTTTACATACATGCACATGCATGCACACGCACACACACATACACACACTCACATATTTATGTATGTGTTTGTGTCTCCTTGTTTTGATATCACATGACAGTTGTCAACAAACATTACTATCATAGTAGTGTCTTTCATTTTCAGTCTTCCGTGATTGTGTTGTTCATGTTCAAAGGACATGGGGGAATATTACCTTGCTTGGAAACAGGTGTGGGTTTAGCATCCAGCTATAGATCTGTTACAATGAATTTCATCTGACTGATGCAAGCATGAAAAATTGGACATTAAGATGATGATTATGAGGAGGAGGAGATTCATTCATCATCATCATCGTTTAATGTTCGTTTTCCATGCTAGCATGGGTTGGACGGTTCAACCGGGGTCTGGGAAGCCAGGAGTCTGCACCAGGCTCCAGTCTGATCTGGCAGTGTTTCTACAGCTGGATGCCCTTCCTAACGCCAACCACTCCTTGAGTGTAGTGGGTGCTTTTTACGTTTCACCGGCACAGGTGCCAGGGGAGGCTGGCAATGGCCATGATCGGTTGGTGCTTTTTACATGCTACCGGCACGGAAGCCAGTCATGGTGACGCTGGCATCGGCCATGTTCGGATGGTGCTTTTTACATGCCACTGGCACAGTTATCACAACTACAATTTCCATTTGATTTTTATTTGATGTTGATGTTCTTGACTCAATAGGTCTCCTCAAGCACACACACACACACAAAATACAGGTTTTTAAGTCAAGTGGTGAATGGCTGTCATTAGCTGATTTCAGTTTCTTGTATTAAGCAATAAGTTTTGAGATTTTTGTATATTGCTAGTTGTAAAGTTTAGTGGTTATATAACTCATTGAAACATTTGTCAACCTGTAAGATGTGGAAGTTATTTTTTTCTTTTGCTGCATTCTGTGTTATGACCAGATTTTTCATGGTCTTCCAGCCATGTAAGTAGCTCATAATCTGATTTATCCAATCTATACTTTGTGTAACCAAAGTTTACTATGGTGTATCCTATTCATTCAGTTGTGGTTGAGCACAAATGATTAGAAAATTTATCATCTGTATATAAGTTTGAAGTGAATGCAGGGATGCATCATGGGTCATCAGTATTAAGCTCATTGATATTTATTGTTGTGATAAGGTGGCAAGCTGGCAGAATTGTTAACACACCAGGCAAAACACTTAGTGGCATTTTGTCCAGCTTTATATTCCGAGTTCTAATTCTTTTGAGATCAACTTTGCCTTTCATCTATATGGGGTTAATGAAATAGATGTGAATATCAGAATGACAAGGTTGATGTCTAGTGATAAAGCATTTAGTGAGGTGGAAACAGGACAATGGCTAATTGTAAGAAGTGTTGAAGTGAACTTCGTTAAGTATACAATAAGTACTGATGCAGAGGTGTGAGAAGGTTATTCATTAACCCTTGGGCATTCAGATTACTCTGCCAAATATAATGCTTATTTATTCACATTATTTTGAATTAATCATGCATTATCTTGTAGCATTGAGGCTTTGATGATGTGATTGTTTATTTTTAGAATGACATTGTAGGGTAGGTGTGAGAGGTTGGATCTGGTCAGTTTTAACACAAGTAGAATATTTGGGCCAGATATGGCTGGTTTAAATACTGAAGGGTTAATATGGAAGCAATATTTAAGTGTAAGCTGTGATAGGTGGGAGGGAATAGAGGTGATGGATGATGTGAAGAGAAATGAGGTAAGATGTTTGTGTCATGCAATGAGGAAGGAAGAAAATTAAAACCACAATAATACTAAGTGCTCATCTCACAAATCTTCCATATGTTGAAGTGCCTGGTGTATATTAGTGGAAGCATATATGGCATTTATATCCACCAATCCTTTGTTATTTGATAGTATTTTTGTTTTGGCTAGTAATAGGACTTATATGTCTTACAGAATGTCAAGGACAGGTCTTATTTGAAGTAAAGTGTCATAATATTTTTCTCCATATACTGATGGTGGATGTAAATACTGTGTTCCTTCTTGATACAGGAAGTATATAGTTACCAAAGGGTTCATTTGTACTCTAGTAGTAGGTACTCTGGACAGCTTCCTAAAACTCATTATTATATTTACTAAAATGTTACCCATGTTAGCCATCATATGTGGAGTTGTGTGGCTCAGTGTTTAGGGTTTTGCATTCATGATCATAAGATTGTGGTTTTTATTCCTAGACTGGGTGATGCATTGTATTCTTGAGCGAAACACTTCATTTCATGTTGCACCAGCCCACTCAGCTAGCAAAAATGAGTAATCCTGTGACAGACTGGCATCCTATTTCAGGATGTGTTATATAAATGCTACAGAATCTGGAAAACTGGCCTTATGAGCCAATGATTCTGAAGCACCTTTGATCTTTTTTTTCTTCTAATTATATGTCAAGTAACTATTGGTACTACCAGAAAATATGGCAAGCATACAATAATTATAAATCAACTTTTATTTTCTTGGTGCTTAAACAAAATGAGGAAATGAATACTAATTTACAAAAATATGTTGCCTTAAAATAAAATTAAGTAAATAAAATTTATTAGTAGCTTGCTTCTCAACTACATGGTTCTGGGTTCAGTCCCACTGCGTGACACCTTGGGCAAGTGTCTTCTACTATAGCCTGGGGCTGAACAGAGCTTTGTGAGTGGATTTGGTAGATAGAGATTAAAAGAAGCCAATCACATATGTGTTTGTTTGTTTGTTCCTCTACACTTTTGACAACCATTAGCAGTTGGCAAAAGAGACCGGTAGAATAAGTACTAGGCTTAAGAAATAAGTCTTGTGGTTGATTTGTTTGGCTAAAAAAACCCCCTTCAAGGCAGTGTTCTAGCATGGTCATAGTCTAATGACTGAAACAAGTAACAAATAAAAGAAAGAATAAACAAATTTTCATATAATTCCTTCTATGACTACTGTCATTTCCTCCTCCTCAATTCCTTCTCTCTTACTGTATATGTGTAGCATTTTTTAAAAAACTCTGCCTACTACCAAAGCTAATATGTGTAGTCATCATCATCATCTTCGTTTAGCGTCCGCTTTCCATGCTAGCATGGGTTGGACAGTTCAACTGGGGTCTGGGAAACCAGAAGGCTGCACCAGGCCCAGTCTGATCTGGCAATGTTTCCACGGCTGGATGCCCTTCCTAACGCCAACCACTCCGTGAATGTAGTGGGTGCTTTTTACGTGCCACCGGCACAGGTGCCAGACGAGGCTGGCAAACGGCCACGATTGGATGGTGCTTTTTACGTGCCACCGGCACGAGGCCAGTCGGGGCGGCGCTGGCAACAGCCACGTTCGGATGGTTCTCTTACGTACCACCGGCACTGGTATCACAGCTGCAATTTCCATTGATGTTGATCGATTTCGATTTTCACTTGCCTCAACAAGTCTTCACAAGTAGAGTTTTGTGTCCCAAGAAAGAAAGGTATGCATAAGTGGACTGGCTACATCCATGTGGAGGCCACGGGTTATGGTCTCACTTGTCCTGCCGGGTCTTCTCACGCACAGCATATTTCCAAAGGTCTCGGTCTCTAGTCATTTCCTCAGTGAGACCTAAAGTTCAAAGGTCGTGCTTCACCACCACGTCCCAGGTTTTCCTGGGTCTGCCTCTTCCACGGGTTCCCTCAACTGCTAGGGTGTGGCACTTTTTCACACAACTATCTTCATCCATTCTCGCCACATGACCATATCAGTGCAAACATCTCTCTTGCACACCACAACTGATGCTTCTTAGGTCCAGCTTTTCTCTCAAGGTACTTACACTCTGTCGAGTATGAACACTGACATTACACATCCATTGGAGCATACTGGCTTCATTTCTTGCAAGCTTACGCACATCCTCAGCAATCACGGCCCATGTTTCACTGCCATGTAGCATGGTTGTTCGTACACACGCGTCATACAGTCTGCCTTTTACTCTGAGCAAGAGGCCTTTTGTTACCAGCAGAGGTAAGAGCTCTCTGAACTTTGCCCAAGCTATTCTTACTCTAGCAGTTACACTTTCAGCACACCCGCCCCCGCTACTGACTTGGTCACCTAGGTAATGGAAGCTATCAACTATTTCTAGTCTTTCTCCCTGGAATGTGGCAGAAGTTGGTCTCAGAGCATTTTCAGTGTTTATTGCTCCTGAGCATCTGCCACATACAAAAACTGTCTTCCTAGTTAGCCTTCCTTTGACATTGCTGCACCTCTTATGTGTCCATAGCTTACACTTGGTGCATCTTAGAGTTTCTACCTACACCTTTTCTACAGATTGAGCAGGGCCATCTACCTGAAGGCGTTTGTGATTTGTCTACCTTCCTACTTATTAGGACTTTGGTTTTAGCTAGGTTGATTTTAAGGCCCTTCGATTCTAATCCTTGCTTCCACACCTGAAACTTCTCCTCCAGTTCTGATAGTGACTCAGCAATTAGAGCAAGGTCATCAGCATAGAGGAGCTCCCAGGGGCATCCTGTCTTGAACTCCTCCGTTATTGCCTGGAGGTCTATGATAAATAGGAGGGGGCTGAGGACTGAGCCTTGGTGGACCCCTACCTCTACCAGGAATCCTTCACTGTACTCGTTGCCAATCCACACCTTACTAGCGGCGTCCCTGTACATGGCTCGCACAGCTCTCACTAACCATTCATCTATCCCTAGTTTCCTCATTGACCACCAGATAAGGGATCGGGGGACCCTGTCGAAGGCTTTCTCCATGTCAACAAAAGCCAGGTACAGGGGCTTATCTTTGGCTAGGTATTTCTCCTGCAGCTGCCTTACCAGGAATATAGCATCAGTGGTACTTTTCCCTGACATGAACCCAAATTGCATCTCATCTAAACGAACTCGCTCTCTAATTAGTTGGGCTATGACCCTCTCCGTAACCTTCATTACCTGATCCAACAGCTTGATACCTCTGTAATTATTTGTATCTAGGGCGTCACCTTTACATTTGTAGCAGTTGACTATTATGCTGCTACACCAGTCATTGGGTATGACTCCTTCGTGTATCAACTGATTAACTATACGGGTGACTAGGCTATAGCCAACACTACCAGATATTTTGAGCATCTCTGCAGTGATTCCTGATGGGCCTGGAGCTTTCCCTGTCTTCATGCTTCTAATTGCCTTAACTACCAAGGAACTGTCAACTCAGATAGCTGGTCCCTCTGTTGGGTCAACATTCGGTAGACTCTCTTTATCCCATTCATTTTCTTTATTCAGCAACCCCTGCACCTTAATGTTAATTCTCTCTCTCTCTTTATACTATGTAAAGCATGACTTGAGAAGTCAACCAACCAACATTTGTATTAGCTATTATTGTACAGAGATTGATAAAATTGCCCAAATTTCATGCAGTCATATCATATTTTCCTTGAAGTTCTGCATAATGATTTGTTTCTGGAACATTTCAGTAAGAAGATATAAATAGCGTTTCCTTAAGACATGAAAAAGAACAAATGGTAAATTTTGTCATTGGAAAAAACCAATTGGATCTAATTTCTATTGAAAATTTTGAAAGGGAAATATTTTAACATTTTCATTCCTTTGTCTTGGACGCAACAGCTCCTGCCTATCACTTCACAGCTCCTGCTGATTATTCTTTCCTTCTAAATGTGAGTAACCATGCAACTCTTCTACAGAACCTGCTCACCCTTCCTGACTTCTCTCATACTCTACCCCTCTCCATTCCCTAGCATAACCCCTCCACCTCAGGTTTTAGTAGTGCTGGTGGCATGAAAATACACCCGGTACACACTGTAAAGTGGTTGGCATTAGGAAGGGCATCCAACTACAGAAACCATGGAGCATGATTCAGTCTTTGCTCCCATCAGATACTCTCAAACTGTCCAATCCATGCCAGTATGGAAATTGGATCTTAAATGATGATGATGTCTAAAATAGATTTGCTTTCACTTTCAATCAAACTGTTGAACTTAATATTATTGTATATGTATATAAAGGCAGCAAGCTGGCACAACAGACAAAATGCTTAGTGGCATTTCTTCCAACTTTACATGCTGAGTTCCAGTTCTGTCAAGGTTGACTTTACCTTTCATCCTTTTGGGGTTGATAAAATGAGTACCAGTTGGGCACTGGGGTCAATGTATTTGACTTGCTCCCACATCCAAAATTTCAGGCTTTCTGCCTATCCACACAGCCTCAGACTCAGCATGGAGGTCTACATCAAATGCCCGGAAGAGGTAGTGCAGCCCTGGGTCAAGAGGGTGGCTGCTGGAAGATCCTATGTTTGGCAACAGAACTCTGCACCATGTCACACAAGCAGGAAAACCCAGTCATGGCTGTCAGACATTTTCTGCAATCACATCACCCCTAACATCTGGCCACCTAACTCCTCAGACTGCAATCCCCTTGATTATTATGCGTGGGGTGCAGTTGAGCGGGAGACCAACAAAACTCCTTGTAACACAAAAGTATTTAAAATTCTAAGTTGCTATTACTGTATGTGAAGTGCTACTATCTATTTATTTAAGAGTAAAATGTTGTAGAAAAGATAATAAGAATAATGTGAAGAAATATCAGAAAGAAAGAATTCAAACAATTCTTATTTCACCAATTGTTGGTTGAGGAACAAGAGAATCCCTTTGTTGCTAGCAACTGTAATAACTACTTGAACTCTTCCCTTCCTGTTCTTTGTTTGGCTTCTATGCTTTTGGAATATGCTCCTCCTATGCTGATTAGGTCACTTACATAAAGGAAGCTATCAACTATTTCTGGACAGTCATCTCTGCATTTCAAAGAATTGATTTTATGGATGTACTTGTTATTAACTATTCCTACATATCTTCTGCATACAAAATATTTCTGTGTGAGTCTATATGTGGTCTTATTCTGCACCCATAGTTTATAATGGGTATCTTTATGGTATTCCTATATATTGAACCTGGCCACTTCCCACCCAGATAGCAGTAGAGTCTTGTATTCTTTCCTGCTGATTGAATTCTAGGTTTTCATGTTTGGAATTTTTTCTCTGATTTTTTAACTGTTTAACCTTTAAGAACTATACCATTGGCATGCAGGAGTTCTTGGGAATAGCCAGTCTTGAACACTTCTGTTATGGCCTGGAGGACTATACTAAATGAGAAGAGGTTGAGACCTGAACGTTGATAGACTCTTACCTCCCTAAACTTATTTTACTGATCTTTCTCTTTGCTGACAGTATCTCTGTACATGAGCATATGGCATTCACAATCTACTTATCTACAACTAGTTTTCTTAATGCATTTGATACCAACCTGCCTCATTGCTCCTGGTTCTACTATACCAACTTCCTGTTTTAAAGTGATCTAAATTAAAACCCTTTTGCTTCAAAAGCCAGTTTAATAATGATCATGTTATTTTACTAAATTCTTCATTATTTTAGAAATTAATTGCAAATGTATTTCAAATCGGATATGGGAATGAAAGGGTTAATGAACACTGTACTGCAGAATGTGGTTTGCTGTCAGAGACCGTCTCTAGGTCATCAAATGTTGCATAGAATGGCTTTTTGCTAACAACTTCTGTAGTTGTCCCTCTTAGTAGTTCCCTTCCAGACACAAACCCAAACTGCATCTTGTCTAAACTGATTTCTTTCCTAATTAGTTGTGGTAGAATTCTTTTTGTTGTTTTTCCTAACCTGGCCTATCAATTTGGTGTGCCTGTCATTGCTTCTTTCACAAAAATTTTTTTTTCTTGTATCAGTTGATAAAAATATTTTGCCAGTCATTGGCAAAATATTTGAGGTATTGAATGATGAATTTGTTCCTATTTTGCTAGATATTTTCAGTGCCTCAGTGACTTTCACTGATGGACAAGCTATTTTCTCTGATTTCATTTCAACAATATCACTATTTCAGTAACTGGTCTTTTGGTTGGATCATTTTCAGTTCCTGGTTCCCCTCTTGAGTCTAATTGAAATCATCTATATCTCTTTCTCACTTATTCCCTTCTTCTTGTAGCAATTCTATACTACTTTTTTCACACTAAGAATGAAGGCTATTGTTACATAAACACTTCTCACAAACATCCTAATACATACTGATGCACAGCTTTTCAAGCCAGAACACTTCATGTCTCTTGAGCTTCAGATTACAGAATGTTGGCAGACCTCTTACTGAATACCTTTTTCTCTATCTCTCTCTTTCTCCCCTCTCTCTGTATGTGTGTGTGTTTTTGTGTTTAAATAATTATATATATATATATAAACAGTTTATGTAGGCGTAGGAGTGGCTGTGTGGTAAGTAGCTTGCTTACCAACCACATGGTTCCGGGTTCAGTCCCACTGCATGGCACCTTAGGCAAATGTCTTCTACTGTAGCCTTGGGCCCACAAAAGCCTTGTGAGTGGATTTGGTAGACGGAAACTGAAAGAAGCCCGTTGTATATATGTATATATATATATGTGTGTGTGTGTGTGTGTCTATGTTTGTATGTCTGTGTTTGTACCCCAACATCGTTTGACAACCGATGGTGGTGTGTTTATGTCCCTGTAACTTAGTGGTTCAGCAAAAGAGATCGATAGAATAAGTACTAGGCTTACAAAGAATAAGTCCTGGGGTCGATTTGCTTGGCCACAGTCACATGACTGAAACAAGTAAAAGAGTAAAGATATATATATATGCCCAGAGAAATAGGACAAATGCTGCTGTTGATTAGCTCTGAAAGGCGATCGCCTCTAGTTAGCTATATGACACACAAATCTGCATCCATAAACCTTCGAACAGAGGAGGTCATCAACTTCCCCTTGCTGGTTTGGTCCACAGACCGGTTTTGTGGTAGTTGTCCCTTACTAATGTTGAGTAGCCGAGTCCAGCAGGGGTCACTGTTGACCTCTGTTTGAAGGTTTTATTTATAAATATTGAGTGAAACACATTCACTGATTTTTCAAAAATAGAAATGCTATAATTTCTAAATCTCTCTAAAGGAGAGATACAACAGCACGCCTAGGTATTAAAATTCATTGCTAAACTATATGATGCACAAATCTGTGTCCATAAACCTTTGAACATAGAAGATCAACTTCCCCTTACTGGCTTGTTATATATATATATATAATAATATATAAATGATATATAACTATATGCATATATACATATATGTACATACCTATATATATATATATATATATATATATATATGTATATATACATGCATATATAGGTGCAGGACATCAAAAAAATATGAACAAAATGAGAAATGAGAACATAAAAAACAAAAACATAGAAAATGAACTTTTTCAAACAACAAAAGAAACAGAGAAACAAGACAGGCAACATAAAGAACATTCCCTTCATAAGTTGTCCCCTGTTTTATCTACTCTGTGTGTGTGTGTGTGTGTGTATATATATATATATTTATTTTTATATACATATATTTATATACATATATTTATATATATATATGTATATATATTTATATATATATATATATATATGTATATATATATTTATATACATATATTTATATATGTATATATATATTTATATACATATGTATATATATTTATATACATATATTTATATATATATATATATATATATATATATAAATAAAGTTAATCCAAACAAGAAAACACAGAAAAAAAGAGAGAAAAAAAAGGAGAAAAAAACACAGCAACGCAGGACGTGGAACAATTAAAGTATTATTGACGCTCAGGAAAGAAGGGAAGGAAGGTTTATATATATATATACATATATTTATATATATATGTATATATATATATATATTTATATGCATATATCATGTGACTGACCAGGCTATCAGATGTTGCTACACATTGCTGGTCTCAATGCGCTTCGCATTGTTTTAGCCTTCAAATGACGCCACCCTGCTGGCCAAGTGAGCAGGCCAACAGAAGAAAGAGTGAGAGAAAGTTGCGGCGAAACAGTCCAGCAGGGATCACCACCACACCCTGCTGGAGCCTTGTGGAGCTTTAGGTGTTTTCGCTCGATAAACACTCACAATGCCCAGTCTAGGAATCAAAACCGCGATCCTACGACCGTGAGTCTGCTGCCCTAACCACTGGGCCATTGCGCCTCCACATTTATATACATATATGTATATATATATGCATATGTATATATATTTAACGGGAAGCTTTATGAAAATAAACAAAAGACGAAGGCAGGTGGAAAACAAACGAACAATTGTATTAGTATGGCGCTCAGGAAATATAAATAAAACAAGTCTTTAACGTTTCGAGCCTACGCTCTTCAACAGAAAGATACACAGAGAGAGAAAAACACAGAAAGAAGGAGAGAAAAAAAATGCGTGCAGTAGCTAACGAATCAACATGGCGATCTGATTTCGGCCAGAGGTCAAAGATCAAACATGAGACGCGAGAGCGAAATAAGGGGAGATAATAGGGTTGATAAACGGGTTGAGGGACCAGCTGATAGTGCGTGGGAGGGGTCTGGATATGTGTATGTATAGGGTTGGTGTATGTATTAGTATGTATAAGGGTGTGTGTGTGTGTGTGTGTGTGTATGAGAGAGTATTAGTGCGTAGGATTGGTCTGGACGTGCGTATGTATGGGGTTGGTGTATGTATTAGTATGTATTAGTATGTATTAGTACGTATTGGTATGTATAGGTGTGTGTGTGTGTGTGAGAGAGTATAAGTGCGTATGCGGGGTCTGGACGTGTGTATGTATAGGGTTGGTTGTAAGTATTAGTATGTACTAGTATGTATTAGTACGTATTAGTATGTATTAGTTGGTGTGTGTATTAGTATGGCACATCATATGTGATGTGATGTGTAAAGTCATGTGGTGTAGTGAGGGGGAGGGGGAGGAGAAGGGGGAAGAGGAGAGGATGGGGGAGAAGGAAGGGGATGAGGGAGAGGGGGAGAGAGAAGGGGAGTGAGGGAGCGGAGGGAAGGGGAAGAGGGAGGGAGAAAGAGGGAAGAAGGAAGGGGAGTAGGGGTGAAAGGATGAAGGACTGAAGAAGTAGGGGTCGGGGGGAGAAAGGATAGGTGAGGAGGGGGGAGAGGGGGGTTAGATGAGGAGGGGGGGAGAGTTGAGACCAAATGGCGTATAAGAGCGAAGAGAGAAGATTAATTCCTGTTCACGGCGCAAACGGGAATCCGGATGGCCTCTGTGTAAGGACAAACCGAACACAGATAGGTGTTGCAAGGAGTGACCGGTGGAGCGGAAATGGCGTGAGACCGGTGTGTCGTTCGCAAGGTGGATGTCACGAAGGTGTTCCGCGAACCGGTCAGCCAAGCGGCGTCCCGTTTGTCCGATGTACAAGGAATTGCAGAGAGAGCAAGAGATGCAATAGATAATATTGCAGGAGGTGCAGGTGAAGGAGTGGATGATGGGATAGGGTCGATGGTGGGTGCTAGTGAGGCGGGTGGTGTTGGAGAGGTAAGGGCAAGTGCGGCAACGTGGGCGGGATGGATATGTATATATATTTATATATATATATATATGGATATGTATATATATATGGATATGTATATATATATATGGATATGTATATATATATGGATATGTATATATATATATATATATGGATATGTATATATATATATATGGATATGTATATATATATATATGGATATATTATATATATAAGGATATATATATATATATTTATATATATGGATATGTATATATATATATTTATATATATGGATATGTATATATATATATTTATATATATGGATATGTGTATATATATATTTATATATATGGATATGTGTATATATATATTTATATATATGGATATGTATATATATATATATTTTATATATGGATATGTATATATTTATATATATGGATATGTGTATATATATATTTATATATATGGATATGTGTATATATATATTTATATATATGGATATGTATATATATATATATATTTATATATATGGATATGTGTATATATATATTTATATATATGGATATGTATATATATATACATATCCATTGTTTTTTTCATAAACTCTCCCTATATATATATACATATATATATATATAGGGAGAGTTTATGAAAAAAACAAAAGACGAAGACAGGTGGTGTACAAAACAAACAGATGTATTAGTATAACGCTCAGGAATAGAAAAAGTCTTTTACGTTTCGAGCCTACGCTCTTCTACAGAAAGGGGCACAGAAAAAACAAGGAGAGAAAAAAATGTGTGTAGTGGCTAATGATCTATCATGGCGTTTGACTCAGACTGAAGGGTCACACACGAGGAGTAAAGTAGGGGAGATAACAAAGTAAAGATGCCCCCAACACGAAGGTGCGTGTGTGTATAAGAGAGTATGTATGTGCGTGTGAAAGAGGGCTGGTGGTTTGGATGTGTGTGTGTGTGTGTATGTATGTGTAGGTGTGAAAATGTGGGGATGAGTGTGTGGGCGGTGTGTTGTGATGTGATGTGTAATGTATGGTGTGATGTTGGGAGGTGGGGAGGCAAGAATGGGGAAAGCACTGGTGGGGTGTTGGTTCGGCTGAGGGTTGGGGTAGAGTTGGGGTTTGTGGGTAGGCAGAGGGTGGGGGTAGAGGTGGGGTATGTGGGGAAGGGTGTGTGGGATAGGATGGGGGGATGGGAAGGTGGAGTAGGAGTGGGTGGGCTTATGGGGGGAGCGGAAGGTGGGTATGTGAGGAAAGAGGAGGAGAGAAGAGAGAAGAGAGTAAGAGGGAAGAAGGAAAGAGGGGAGAGAAAGAGAGTAAGAGAGAAGAGGGAAAGAGAGTAGGGGTGAAGAGAAGTAGCAGTGAAGAGAAGTAGGAGTCGGGGCAAGAGAGGAGAGTTGGGTGGGAAGAAGGAGGAGGGAGAGAGGAGAGAAGGAGAGTGAGGGAGCAGAGAGAAAGAGAGTAGGGGTGAAAAGATGTAGGAGTTGGGGAGGAGGTTAGATGAAGAGGGGAGGAGAGTTGAGCCCAAATGGCATAAAAGAGCGAAGAGAGAAGGTTAATCTCTGTTCACGGCACAAACGGGAGTCCGGATGGCCTCTGTGCAAGGACAATCCGAACACAGACAGGTGTTGCAAGGAGTGACCCGTGGAGCGGAAATGGCATGAGACCGGGGTGTCATTGCTGCGGCAGATGTCTCGGAGATGTTCCATGAACCGGTCAGCCAAGCGGCGTCCCGTTTGTCCGATGTACAGGGAATGGCAGAGAGAGCAGGAGATGCAATAGATGATATTGCTGGAGGTGCAGGTGAAGGAGTCGATGATGGGTGCTGGTGAGGAGGGTGGTGTTGGAGAGGTAAGGGCAAGTGCGGCAGTGTGGGCGGGAGTAGGGGAACGAGCCAGGTTGGGAGGTAGGGTTGGATAAGCTGTGGACCAAGAAGTCTCGTAGGTTGTGGGCTTGTTTGAAGGAGGGGAGGGGTCAGTTAGGGAAGATGTGTGAAGTGGACGGGTTGGATTGGAGATGCCGGAAAGCTCGGAGAATGGTGCGTTGGACAGGTAGGGTGGTGGGGTGGTAGGTGAAGGGAAAGGGGAGGCGGAAGACTGCAGGGCGGGTTTGGGGGGGAGCAGATGTACGGTCCACAGAACATGCTCTGGCAAGGGCGGTGTGGATAGTGGTGAGGGGATATCCACGTAGGATGAAGTGGCGAGCCATGAGTTGAGACTGAGTCTCAAAGTCATGGTCATCATTACTGAGCCTGCGTACACGGAGGAATTGGGGATAGGGGATGGAAAGCTTGGTGTGTTTGGGGTGGGAGGAGGAGAAGTTTAGGTATGAGTGTGAGTCTGTGTTTGTAGTGGATGGAGGTGGTAAGAGTGGAGTGATGAATGCTGACTGACATGTCAAGAAAGGAGACAGAGGTGTCAGAGATAGTGCAGGAGAAGTGGAGGGCAGGATGGAAAGATTTGACGAAAGAGAGGAAGGAGTCTAGATGTTAGCGGAAGAGTGAGGTGGCACCGATATAGTCGTCAATATAACGGCCATATAGTTTGAGAGTGGGACCAGTGAAACTAGAGAATATTTGGGCCTCAACATAGCCAGCGAACAGGTTCGTATAGTGGGGGCCCATTCTCATTCTCATGGCCACTCTCGAGACCTGCTGGTAGAACTCGCCCGCGAACGAGAAGCAGTTGAGTGAGAGGATAAGTTCGGCCAAATGAACGAGTGTGGAGGTGTCGGATTGGGGATTGGGTCAGAGGTCCAGGAAGTGTTTCAGTGCACGCAGCCCCTCGTGGTGAGGGATCAGTGTAGAGGCTCTGGATGTCCATTGTAAAGAGAAGTTTGGACGAGCCAGGAGGGAAGGAGAAAGAGTTGAATAGATGAAGAGTATGGTTGGTGTCATGGATGTGAGAAGGAAGAGAAGCCACTAGGGGGGCATGTATATATATATATATATATATTATATATATATATATAAGTCTGTATATATGTATATATATGTATATGTATATATGTAAGTATGTATGTATATGTAAGTATGTATGTATATGTAAGTATGTATGTATATGTGTGTATGTATGTATATGTGTGTATGTATGTATATGTGTATATGTATGTATGTATATGTGTATATGTATATATATATACATATGTATATATATATACATATGTATATATATATATACATATACATATATATAAGAATTTTTTGCATAATAAGATAAAAAACCAAGGCTGTATAGATATTACAGCATTTATATATAGAAGGTCTTACAGCTGTTTCTAGGATATTAATTAATAATATCCCTTCATCGGAGACAGTATGAGAGGAAAAATTAAGTCATAGTTAGTTTGGATGTGATACAAATAGAGAGTGAGGTGGATGAAAGAAAATAGATGTAAGATATGTATGGGTATTGAATTTGTAAATCCGTTTTATAGGCATAATATGCAATATTCCAATATCCTTTGAGTAAAATCCAAAAGTCCAACTGAGTTTAATATGAGACCATCCAAATATAGAGTTTATAAGCAATGTAAGATTCTCTTAAGCTTGGTCATTCCCAGTAGGGAATTTATATAGAGTGTAGCAGAGTCAAAGTTTGTATTTAAAATGACCTAGAAATAGGGAGTGTATTAGTATGGTTAAATTGAAAACAGGAAGAGAGAAATGAAATAAAGAGAAAAAAAAAGAATAAAAACCCTGAAGATATGAATAAGGGGAATAAAGAAAAGAAAAAAGAAAAATTAAGATATAGCTCAGTCAGTGGTCAGTGGAGATAATTTGAAAGTAGGAGTGGGGATAGAGAGAGAAAGGTATTATAGTGTAAAAGATAGAGGAATGAGGTGGGGTTAAGAGGTAGAAGAAAGACCAATGTGTAGTAGTAGCTTCTAATTGTGAGGCAAATATATGAAGAATTAAGGATATAGCAGTGTTAAGTAGTCTGAGAAAATATCTATATGAAGATGTATATACATGTATATATCAGATAAGTTACAAATACAATCCTCGTGTATCATTGTCCCTGCATATGCAGTTATCTATACCCTGCATGTGTACATATGTTTACATATACCCACATGCATGCATACCCTCACTCGTACATATATACGTGCGCATGGGTGTGAGCGCGTATATATGAATATGAATATAATCAGAATATAATGAATATATGTGAAAAACTAGATAGGGATTATGAGTTAGAGTGTAAATTTATAGGTTAATGGGATTACCTAAGAATTATTGTGGAAATGTACTGTATGGTCATTCTGGCATTTGGATTTGTGATAGAATTTAAATGTGTGATAAAAGCAGTGGTTGCATGTGCTTAGTGCTTCGTTATGTTTATTAAGCAGTGTTGGAGAGTTGTGCTTTAATATTTGGAGTGCCTCCTTCAGGCAAAGCCTGCAGATTGAGCGTTGACCTCGGTAGGGAAGTCCTGAGTCTAGTATGGACCATAATAGAGTATAGGATATATTTGCGAAGAAATGGGTGGATAAGAGCATAGAGGTTGTCATGGTATGCGATAGAGTGCTTAAGCTCAGGCTAGTCCTGTAGAACAGCACAGCTACAATTATCTCTGCCTATGTCCCACATGTGGGGCTACAAATGATCAGAAGGATCGTTTTTATGATACCCTTCTACAGGCTACCTCAAAGACAAGTGGCAATGACTTCATCTTTGTGGCTGGAGACTTTAATGGGCATGTTGGGAGGGAATCTAGTATCTTCACTGGGGTACATGGTAGCCATGGTATTGGCACCCGAAATGATGAGGGAACTAGGCTACTGGAGTTCTTTGATGCATGTAACCTTTTAAGCCAGACAGCCACCTTATAACCTATCAATCAGGGGACTCTGCTAGCCAGATTGATTTCATCATCACCAGACAACGGGACGCTCACAGGTGAAGAAGGTACCCCCCCCCCAGCATAGGCTAGTCATTAGTGACTTTAGACTTGAAGCCAGAAGGATACCAAGAAGCAGACCAATCCAGAAAAGGATTTGGAAGCTAAAGAACACTTCACATGGTCAGAAATTTAGGGACATCCTCATCAAAAAGTTTGATGAGAGGGAGGAGGAGTTACAGACATCGGACATAGAAGGTAGCTGGAAATTCCTACAGGACAGCTTGCTGAGTGCCAAGACCAAGTCTGTGGATGGTACAAAGTCCCAGACCTAGAGTTATGTGGTGATGGAATAGTACGGTAGACAAAGCCATTAGAGCAAAGAAACAGGCCTGGAAATCCTGGAAGGATAAGGGTAGCAGGGAACTGTACCTGGTAGCCAAAAGGGAGGCTGGGCGGCAGGTATACATAGCCAAGGGTGAAGCGGAAAAGAAGAAGTTTGCCAATGTCCAGCAACGCGAGGACCAAAGAACTGAGGTATTTCGGATTGCTAGACTGTGTGAGAGAAAATTATGATGTCACAGGAGAGAAATGCATCCGCATCGATGATGGTGCACTTGCTTTTAATGTGTCTGAAAACAAAGAGGCTTGGAGAAACCATTATGAAAGACTGCTGAACATGGATAAAGTAATTAAGGGTATGAAGCCAGGAAAAGCCCCTGGCCCATCAGGAATCACTGCTGAGATGCTTAAAACATCTGGTGGTGTGGGCTATGGCCTAGTCACCCGCATTGTAAACCTGGTAGTTCATGATGGAGTCATACCCAATGACTGGCGTAGCAGCACCATAGTCAGCTGCTAAAAGGGTAAAGGTGATAGAAATAACTACAGGGGTATCAAACTGCTGGATCAGGTGATGAAGGTCCCGGAGAGGGTCATAGCCCATCTTATTAGGGAGAGAGTCTGCTTAGATGAGGTGCAGTTCGGTTTTGTGCTGGGTAGAAGCACCACTGATGCCATATTCCTGGTTTGACAACTGCAGAAGTACCTAGCTAAAAATAAACCCCTATACTTAGCTTTTGTGAACTTGGAGAAAGCCTTTGACAGGGTCCCCCGATCCCTTATCTGGTGGGCAATGCGGAAACTGGAGATTAACGAATGGTTAATAAGGGCTGTAGAGGCCGTTAGTAAGGTTAGGATAGGCAATGAGTATAGTGAAAAATTCTAGGTAGAAGTAGGGGTCCACCAAGGTTCAGCCCCCAGACCTCTTTTAGTCATCATAGTCTTACAGGCAATAACAGAGGAATTCAAGACTGGTTGCCCCTGGGAGCTCCTCTATGCTGATGACCTTTTCCCTCATAGCAGAATCACTACCGGAACTAGAAAAGAAATTTCGGGTGTGGAAGTTAGGTTTAGAATCAAAAGGCCTTAGAGTCAATGTAGCAAAGACCAAAGTTATAGTATGTAGGAAGGCGAACTCATCACACACACACCCTCAGGTTGGTGACCCTGCTTGATCTGTAGAAAAGTTGTAGGTAGAAACTCCATAAGATGTACCCAGTGTAAGCTATGGACGCATAAGAGGTGCAGCAACATCAAAGGAAAATTAACCAAGAAGATAGCTTTCATGCTCAGAAAACAGATTCCATCACACTCCAGGGGGTGAAACTAGAAGTAGTTGATAGCTTCTGCTACCTAGGTGACCAAGTTAGTAGTGGAGGTGGATGCTCAGAGAGTGTCACCACTAGAATAAGAATAGCCTGGGCAAAGTTTAGAAATCCTCTACCTCTACTGGTGACAAAGGGTCTCTCGCTCAGAGTGAAAGGTAGATTGTATGACGCATGTGTGCGAACTATCATGCTTCACGCCAGTGAAACATGGGCTGTGACTGCAGAGGACATGCGTAGGCGTGAAAGAAATGAAGCTAGCCTGATCTGCTGGATGTGTAATGTCAGTGTGCTCACACGACAGAGTGTAAGCGCCCTGAGAGAAATGCTGGACATAAGAAGCATTGGATGTGGCGTGCAAGAGAGACGTTTGCACTGGTATGGTCATGTACTGCGGATGGATTAGGAGAGATGTGTGAAGTGCCACTCCCAAACAGTTGAAGGAATCTGGGGTAGAGGTAGACCCAACAAGACACGGGATGAGGTGGTGAAGCATGACCTTCGAATGTTGGGCCACACAGAGGCAATGACAAAAGACTGAGACCCCTGGAGATATGCTGTGACTGCAAAGACCTGACAAATAACGTGAGTTCATGGTTGTTTCCTGCACCAGCTTCACATAGCAGCCCCAGCCCATCCAAAGTATGTTGGATCACAAGACGGCCTGCTGTGCTTACCATGGATCATAGGGCGACCTGCTGTGCTTGAGGAGGCCTATTGAGTCAAGTACATCTACATCAAAATAAAAATTAAATGGAAATTGTAGTTGTGATAATCGTGCTGGTGGCACGTAAAATGCACCAACTGATTGTGGCCTTTGCCAGCTTCCCCTGGCCCCTGTGTCTGTGGCACGTAAAAAACACCCACTACACTCACGGAGTGGTTGGCGTTAGGAAGGGCATCCAGCTGTAGAAACGCTGCCAGATCAGACTGGAGCCTGGTGCAGCCTCCTGGTTTCCCAGACCCCGGTCAAACCATCCAACCCATACTAGCGTGGAAAACTGACGTTAAACGATGATGATGATGATGTATATATATATGTATATTTTTACTTTTAGATATATACCTATATTTATTGCATATCTTTCCCTTTTTTTAAATATTTATATATAATTCTTATTTACATTTGCAAATCACATATCTTTTATGAATGAGCTACTCTGCGTTGGTCACTGGAGTGATATTTGATCACTTTATAGAATGTCTGAGTGTCAGTTTGGTGTCTGGAATGACTAGCTTACCTCATGGGCAGGTAGAAGCTCTTTAACCTTGGTTGGTAATCTACCTCGAAGGAAATCTCCAAAATAAAACCTGAGGCCTTGGAAGTTCCTGGTTTTGTCAATTTTCATGTCACACCAGTGAAAGTCTTCTTGGGCCAATAAGTGGGGGTAGTGCAGTGCAAGCTACACCCATTGAAAAGTGTTCATCTGCACAGGTACTTCCTGTACTCCAAAATTTAGTAAAATTATTCAATTGGTTGGTTGGCAGAAACCTAAAAATGCACCTGTAACTTATTCTAAAATGTCTCAAACAAATTCCGTAAATGGCAAAAGGCTTGGGAACGTCACCCTGCCACTGTGGTCAAACAATCTTCAAGAAAAAGTAAAAATAAACATCCTTTGAATTTTGGTTGTTGGAATGTGCACACACTTCTTGATGATAATTTCAACAAGAAGCCAGAAAGGCATACTGCATTTATTGCAAGTAATATTCCCTTAATATAGTTGTGCTCTCTGAAACTCGTTTCTCTGGTGAGGGTCAAGTAAATGAACCTACTTATGGATTTACTGTCTTTTGGAGAGGCCTACCTAAGGTTCAGCATAGAGAATCTGGTGTTGGGTTTGCTCTCAAGAATACATTAGTATCCTCCATTGCAGAGCTTCCAAGAGGTATATCTGAATGGATCATGTCATGCCATATTAAACTGACAAAAGGTAGGTTTCTTACCATTGTCAGTTTATTTATGCACCAACAATGTCCCATTCTAATGAAACTGTAGGACAGTTTTATGACGATCTAGCATGATTATTGAGGAAAGTACCAATTTCTGACAAGTTGGTCATATTGGGAGATTTCAATGCAAGAGTTGGAAAGGACTATATTTCATGGCCTGTTTTAGGTTGACATGGGATTGGAAAATGCAATAAAAATGGAGTAGCTCTTTTGACGTTTTGTACTGAGAATAATCTGGTTGTCACCAACACTCTGTTTAAGCTGAAAAATGTAAAACCACCTGGATGCACCAAAGATCTAAGCACTGGCATCTCATAGATTATATTCTGATCAGGAAACGTGATATGAAAGATATTTCTAGCATTTGGGTCATGAGAGGGGCAGAGAGCTGGACTGACCATCATCTAGTGTGTGGAAAAATAGATTTTTCGATAATGCCTAAAAATCGACAGTCTGGTCCTAAGGTACCAAAAAGTTAAATGTTGCAATGAATTGTCAAGCAAATTGCAAAGATTCCACAGTGCTATAGAAAGTATCAACCTTGACCCAAACAATCTATGGGAAGATTTCAAAACAAAAGTATTTCAGACTGCAAGTTCATGAGTGGGATTTAAATCTCATAAATCCAGTGACTGGTTCTCAGAAAGATCAGCAGAAATTCATGATCTACTTTTTGATACTGTTAATCGAAATGCTCTGTGGCTAATTCTAAGGAAAATAGGTTGCCCAGAAAAATTTGTAAACATGATCAGGGCTTTGCATCAAGATATGAAAGCTAGAGTTAATTTTGGTGGTAGGCTCTCTGAATCTTTTGCTGTGGAAAATGGAGTAAAGCAAGGAGACCTTGATGCACCCACCCTCTTTGCAATATACTTTGCTGTTGTGTTGTCACATGCTTTTCAAAACTCTGAGGAGGGTATTTACATAAAATATCGAACAACAGGAAATGTTTTTAATCTGATCAGACTGAAATTCAAAACCAATGTTTTTACTTCACTTGTTAGGGAACTTTTGTATGCTGATGATTGCGATCTTGTCAGTCATTCTGAAACAGGTCTGCAGTCTCTTGAATCTGCATTTGACTCAGCTTGTGATGACTTTGGCTTGACCATCGACTTGAAAAAAACAGTTGTAATGCATCAACCTGCGTGTGGTACTGTTAGTAAATTTTTGTTAAGTAATGTTAGTAAAATTTTTGTTAAGGGAAAGTTACTTGAGATTGTCAATTTGTTCGTCTACCTTGGAAGCTCTGTT
>NC_043000.1:86976319-86983819 GCF_006345805.1 Octopus sinensis
ATAGGAAAATCCTAATTCTTTCTTCAACAAGACATTCATCACAACATACACACCCAGCAATACACAGCTGATCACATTTAAAACATATTGAAAGGATATTCAACACAATACACACACACACACAGGTGGACATAAAACCCATTCAATAAATTCTTTTAAGCCACTCCCTTGGCAGGAACTCACAAAGATTTCTATCAGACATTAGACAACTCTTTTTCTCTCTAACACCTTGAACTTAGCAAACTATATTTAAAGACATCAACAAAAACAAAAAAACAAAAAAACTCCAGACATGTTTTTGACCCCCCCCCCCCATACAGAAGATAAATTTTTTACTTCAAATTTTTATAAAATTTTACTAATATTTGATAAGATGAAATTCGTCATCGAAACTGGTAATATTCTATATTTATTATTATATAATTTTAAAATCATTTTATCAAATTCTTTCTAAACTGAAACATCTTAGATTTACTTTTGTGCTATTTCCACCTCCATCTTTTATACATATATATATATATAATATATATATATATATATATGTATATATATATGTATGTATAAGTATGATGGGCTTCTTTCAGTTTGTCTACTAAATCCTCTAGGTTTTGGTCAGCCCGAGGATATATTAGAAGTTATTGTTTGTGTGTGATTTGTCCTTGTTTCCACCAACACCACTTAACAACATGTGCTGGTATGCTTACATTTTTGTAACTTAGTTGTTTGGCAAAATAGACTGATAGAATAAGTACCAGACTTGAAAAAATTAAAGAAAGAATTACTGGTGTTGATTTGTTTGACTAAAATTCTTCAAGGCAGTGCCCCAGCATGGCTGCAATCTAATGATTGAAACAAGTAAAAGATAATCAATACATTTAAGAAATTTGTTTTATTTAGGCCTGTCTTAAGGTAATAGATATTTTTGTTTTGCAAATTAGTGTTCATTTGATAATTTTGCATAAGTACCAGGAAATTTGATAAAAGTTAAATTACATATATTGTATGTATGCTATATTTCTTGATATTTCTGATGATAGCAACAGTATACTTTCAAAGTTACTCATCATATTGATGGGTAACATTATAATATCGAATATAATTGATAAGAAAATGTAAAATTTTTGTGTGATAAAAAAGAATTTGATGAATCATTGAAAGGTTACTATGTTTATTGAAAGATCAGGAATTTCGTTCCTGGACCAGGTGATGCATTGTGTTCTTGAGAGCAAAACATTTCATTTCATGGTGCTCTACAATCACACTGAAGTCTGACACTTAGCACACCGTGCACCTATACGAGCAATGTGTCACTATGATAGAAGGAGTGAGCTAATGTACAGCACAAACATTGGATCACTTTAAGTAAACATCTGTGCAGGTTGTTTGGCGAGAAATTGCAGGACTCTCCTATGTTGTCTACTACAGGAGAGTCCTTGTTTATTGTTACCCTTTAAGTATGACCTTAGTAAAACACTGTAAATACACATTAAGTCTGATAGGTGCAGGTGTGGTTGTGTGCTTAAGAAGCTTGCTTCTTAGCCATGTGGTCTTGGGTTAAGTCCCACTGTGCAGCACCTTGGACAAGTGATTACAGCCCTTATCTGACCAAAGCCATGTGAGTGGATTTGCTAGAGAAGAAGCACATCATGTATATATGTGTGTGTGCATGCCCTTGTCTTGACACTACATGATGGTTGTAAATGAGCATCATACTCATACAAGTGGTGCTGTTTCCAGTAATCCATGAAAGACATGCCTGGTCATGGAAAAAAAAATACCTTGCCTGGAAACAGGTGATGGTTGACTCCAGGAAGGGCATCCAGTCCTATAAAATCTGCCTCAATGAATTCTATCTACCCATGCATGTATGGAAAAGTAGATGTTAAAACAATGACAGTGATGGTGCATATTAGGTGTAAAGTTTTCACCAACTACAAGGAGTGTAGTTTATAATGCTTCATATTGATAAATTGTGTGTATAAAATAAATTGCTATTTATTGATTCAAGTGATTTCTTTTTCTTTTCTCTGTATTAATTTTAGATTTTAATAACATTTTTCCTTCCAATGTTTCAGATGAAAGAAGCAAGTACTCAGGCAGAGTTGGAATCAGATTTTGATAGTGACTCAGAATCTGATGAGAGTGAGTTGGATGTTCATGAATCAATAGAGACAGACAATATAGCTGTGGCACCAGACAACTTGTCAGATGCCTCGCAACACGTCGCTAATGGAACTGCTCACATCATTACGCTAAGCACATTATCAAGTGATCTTAATCTTTCTAATAGCATTAAGACTAACTCAACAACACTAACAGTACCAGCAGAGCTTATTCAAGCTAGGTAATACCATAGCTTACATAACTCATTGATCTTTATCTGCTGCTATCTCTCTTTCCCTTTGTTTTTTTTTTTCTAAATCTTTTTGTTTATATTCAATGAGTTCAGACATGGTGGAGAATTGTTTATATTTAATTATACTTTGTGATCAGCCTCTACATTTCAACAGAGGATAAAATAAATGAACAGAATTTGATAAATCACTAGAAGTTTTGTGTGTTATTGAATTTCTATAAAGCTTCGGTTTAGATTTTTACTTACAATATTGTCTCATTCTGTCGTTTTTTTTTTTATGTAAACAAATATTTATGCATATAGGGGGTTACTATTATGTAATATCAATACTCTCACTCTCTCTCTCTATATATATACATATAAATACATATATATAGTATATATGCACATATATATGTATATAGTTCATGTATATATATATATGTATATGTATTATATAAATATATATGTATAATATCTATATGCACGTATATATTTGTATATACTATATGTGTATATGTAGTATATAGGCATATATATAGTATATATATGTATGTGTGTGTGTGTGTGTATATATATATATATATATATAAATACGTTTATAGAGTATATATGTATATATACATACGCATATATGTATGTAGTGTGTGTGTGTATGTATATATATATATATATGCATATATGTATATATATATATGCATATATGTATATATATATATATGCATATATGTATATATATATATGCATATATGTATATAGTATATGTATATATATGCTTATATGTATATATATATATATATATATATATATATATATACAAATCAAAGCTGGACATCTTCCTGTCAAGAGTCCCAGATGAACCTACCTCACGGCAAGAGGTGCAAATGAGAGTAGCTGTATCAAACTCCATTCTTCACCAAGTGCCACATATTAGACGAGGTTCGTCATAATAACAGTGTAGCACAAAGCAGCGGTGCATTAGCATGGCTGCAGCTCTGAGCTGAAACTAGAAAAGAAAAAAAAATATATATATATATATATATGCAAATATGTATATAGTATATGTGTATATATATGTATGTAGTATGTGTGTATCATACATATATGTATATAGTATGTGTACATATATTATATATGCATATATGTATATAGCACATATAAATATATGCATATATGTATATTGTATACATATATATATATATATATATGCCACTTATGTATATGTATATATATATTATATATATATATATATATTTATATATATATATATATATGTTGTATATGTATATAGTATAGTATATATATATATGTATGTATATATAATATATAATATATGTATGTATGTATATATATATATATGTATATGTTGTGTAGATATATATATGTATATGTATGTATGTATATATATAATGTATATGTATGTGATGTATATATATATATGTTAATGTATGTATGTATGTATATATATCATGTATATGTATGTATGTATATATTATATGTATATGTATGTATGTTATATATATATGTATAGTGTAGTATGAATATATATATATGTATATGTATGTATATCTATCTTCAGGAAGATGGCCTGCTCGATCTGTAGAAAAGGTGTAGGTAGAAACTCTATAAGATGTACCCAGTGTAAGCTATGGACACATAAGAGGTGCAGCAATGTCAAAGGTAGGCTAACTGGGAAGATAGTTTTTGTATGTGGCAGATGCTCGGGAGCATTAACCTCCGAAAATCTGCAGAAAACAACTTCCGTCACTTTCCAGGGGGGAAAAACTAGAAGTAGTTGATAGCTTCCGTTATCTAGGTGACCAAGTCAGTAGTGGGGGGTGGGTGCGCTGAAAGTGTAACTGCTAGAATAAGAATAGCCTGGGCAAAGTTAGGGGAGCTCTTACCTCTGTGGGACTAAAGGCCTCTCGCTCAGAGTAAAAGGCAGACTGTATGATGCGTGTGTATGAAAAGCCATGCTACATGGCAGCGAAACATGGGCTGTGACTGCTGAGGACGCGTAAGCTCGTGAGGAATGAAGCCAGTATGCTCCGATGGATGTGTAATGTCAGTGTATATACTCGACAGAGCGTTAGCACCTTGAGAGAAATGTTGTACCTAAGAAGCATCAGTGTGGTGTGCAAGAGAGACGATTGCGCTGGTATGGTCATTGGGCGAGAATGGATG
Source organism: Octopus sinensis (assembly GCF_006345805.1). Taxonomy (NCBI): domain Eukaryota; kingdom Metazoa; phylum Mollusca; class Cephalopoda; order Octopoda; family Octopodidae; genus Octopus; species Octopus sinensis. Next base: position 86,980,839 of record NC_043000.1, read on the forward strand.
AAGATAGGGTGTGAGAAAGTGCCAATCCTAGCAGTTGAGGGAACCCGTGGAAGAGGTAGACCCAGGAAACCTGGGACGAGGTGGTGAAGCACGACCTTCGAACTTTAGGCCTCACTGAGGAATGACCAGAGACGAGACCTTTGGAAATATTCTGTACGTGAGAAGACCAGGCAGGACAAGTGAGCCCAGCCCACTTATGAAGCCTTTCCTCCCTTGACACAAAGACCGGTTGAGGCAAGCGAAGTCGATATAGAACCTCATCCGACGACAGACACCCATCCCAACCCCCCATGCTTGCGAAGACATGTTGGGGCAAGCGAAATCGAAATCGAATCGAAAACGAATTGAACCAGCCAGGATCCCTGCCTGGTGGTACGTAAAAAGCACTATCCGACTCGGGGCCGTGGCACGTAAATACTCCCATGCGACCGTACGACAGGCACCCATGCAACCCCCTTGCTTGTGAAGACATGTTGGGGCAAGCGAAATCGAAAATCGAAATCGAATGAACCAGCCAGGATCCCTGGTCTGGTGGTACGTAAAAAGCACTATCCGACTCGTGCCGTGGCACGTAAAATACTCCAATGCGACCGTACGCAGGCACCCTTGCCAACCCCCTTTGCTTGTGAAGACATGTTGGGGCAAGCGAAATCGTAATCGAATGAACCAGCCAGGATCCCTGGTCTGGTGGTACGTATAAAAAGCACTATCCGACTCGTGGCCGATGCCAGCACCGCCTCGACTGGCTTCCGTGCCGGTGGCACATAGAATACACCAATCTGACCGTGGCCGTTGCCGCCCCGCCTGGCACCTGTGCAGGTGGCACGTAAAAAGCACCCACTACACTCACGGAGTGGTTGGCGTTAGGAAGGGCATCCAGCTGTAGAAACTTGCCAAATTAGACTGGAGCCTGGTGCAGCCTTCTGGCTTCCCAGAACCCCGGTCGAACCGTCCAACCCATGCTAGCATGGAGAACGGACGTTAAACGACGAGATGATGATGTGATGATGAGTATATATTATATATATGTATGTATATATGTATATGTATGTATGTATATAAATATTATGTATATGTATGTATATATATATATATTATATATATATGTAGTATGCTATATATATATATATATATATATATAATATGATATATATATAATATATGTTATTTATATGTATAATATATATATATATATTATATATATAGTATATATGTATATATGTATATGTATATATATATGTATGTATATATATGTATGTATGTATATATATATAAGTATGTATATATATATATGTATATATATGTATGTATATATATATATGTATGTATATATATATATGTAATATATGATATATATATATGTATATATATATATATATGTATATGTATATATGTATGTATATATATGTATATATATATATATCTGTCTGGCACCAGTGCGGGTGGCACGTAAAAAGCACCCACTACACTCACGGAGTGGTTGGCGTTAGGGAGGGCATCCAGCCGTAGAAACACTGCCAGATTTGACTGGGCCTGATGAAGCCTTCTGGCTTCACAGACCCCAGTAGAACCGTCCAACCCATGCTAGCATGGAAAACGGACGCTAAATGATGATGATGATGATGATGATATATATATGTATGTATATATATGTATATATATATATATATATATATATGCTACATGGTAGTGAAACATGGGCCGTGATAGCTGAGGATATGCGTAAGCTTGCAAGAAATGAAGCCAGTATGCTCCGATGGATGTGTAATGTCAGTGTTCATAATCGTCAGAGTGTAAGTACTTTGAGAGAAAAGTTGAACCTAAGAAGTGTCAGTTGTGGTGTGCAAGAGAGACGGCTGCGCTGGTATGGTCATGTGACGAGAATGGCTGAAGATAGTTGTGTGCAAAAGTGCTACACCCTAGCAGTTGAGGGAACCTGTGGAAGAGGTAGACCCAGGAAAACCTGGGACGAGGTGGTGAAGCACGACCTTCGAACTTTAGGTCTCACCAAGGAAATGACTGAAGACCGAGTCCTATGGAAGTGTGCTGTGCATGAGAGGACCCGGCAGGACTAGTCAGGCCATATCCTGTGGCCCCTACCTGGGACGTAGTCGATCCACCTGTGCATACCTTCCTTCTTGTGACACTTGTGAAGACCTGCTGAGGCAAGTGAAAATCAATCAAAATAGATGAACATCAATGGAATTTGTATCTTTGTGGTACCAGTGCCTGTGGCACACAAGAAAACCATCCGAACGTGGCCGTAGCCAGTACCGCATCGACTGGCCTCCGTGCTGGGGAACATGGTGGCACATAAAAACACCATCCGAAGACCCGGCAAGACTAGTCAGGTCATAACCCGTGGGCCCTACCTGGGACGTAGTCAGTCCACCTGTACATACCTTCCTCTTGTGACACTTGTGAAGACCTGCTGAGGCAAGTGAAAACAAATCAAATCAAACAAATCAAAATAGATGAACATCAATGGAATTTGTATCCTTTGGTACCAGTGCCGGTGGCACACAAGAATCCTTCCGAACGTGGCCGTAGTCCAGTACCGCGTTGTGGTACCAGTGCCGGTGGCACACAAGAATCCATCCGAACGTGGCCGTAGTCGGACCGCTTGTGGTACCAGTGCCGGTGGCACACAAGAATCCATCCGAACGTGGCCGTAGTCAGTACCGCATCACTCGCCATCGTGCTGGGGCACATAAACAAACACCGTCCGGTTTGTGGCCATTCGCCAGCCTCATCTAGCACCTGTGTCGGTGGCACATAAAAAGTAGTCAGTACCGCTTGTGGTACCAGTGGAGGTGGCCTTGGCACACAAGAATCCATCCGAACATGGCCGTAGTCAGTACCGCATCACTGGCCATCGTGCTGGGGCACATAACAAAACACCATCCGGTCGTGGCCGTTCGCCAGCCTCATCTAGCACCTGTGTCGGTGGCACATAAAAACACCTTCCGAAGACCCGGCAA
>NC_043000.1:86988819-87011249 GCF_006345805.1 Octopus sinensis
TTAAATATCAATAACGATAACTAGTGAATTATACAGAATATGCAAAACGAGGCGAGGCGAGGCGTGAAATAGTAACAGAGTGGCGACTAGGGGGATCAGAATAATAATAATTATAAATAATAATAATAAATAGAGATACGGATGAATAAAGTTCAAAGATTTCTTATCTTGAGATCACTTCGTTACGGACAGACTTGGCAAAAGGAATTCGGAATCAAGAATGAGGCATTTTACTAGCTTAAGTATGCATAGCCATGGCGGCGGTGGTAGGAAGAGAGGAGTCCAGACAGACGACAATGTAACAAGAGGGGGAGAGAAGGGAGAGAAAAGAAAAACCCCGCGAAGAATCGGCAGCCAAATTTCTATAAGGGAGATAGATCTTAAAATATCAATAACGATAACTAGTGAATTATACAGAATATGCAAAACGAGGCGAGGCGAGGCTGAAATAGTAAACAGAGTGGCGACTAGGGGGATCAGAATAATAATAATTAATAATAATAATAATAAATAGAGATACGGATGAATTAAGTTCAAAGATTTCTTATCTTGAGATCACTTCGTTTACGGACAGACTTGGCAAAAGGAATTCGGAATCAAGAATGAGGCATTTTACTAGCTTAAGTATGCATAGCCATGGCGGGTGGTAGGAAGAGAGGAGTCCAGACAGACGACAATGTAACAAGAGGGGGAGAGAAGGGAAGAGAAAAGAAAACCCCGCGAAGAATCGGCAGCCAATTTCTATAAGGGAGATAGATCTTAAAATATCAATAACGATAACTAGTGAATTATACAGAATATGCAAAACGAGGCGAGGCGAGGCTGAAATAGTAAACAGAGTGGCGACTAGGGGGATCAGAATAATAATAATTAATAAATAATAATAATAAATAGAGATACGGATGAATTAAAGTTCAAAGATTTCTTATCTTGAGATCACTTCGTTTACGGACAGACTTGGCAAAAGGAATTCGGAATCAAGAATGAGGCATTTTACTAGCTTAAGTATGCATAGCCATGGCGGGTGGTAGGAAGAGAGGAGTCCAGACAGACGACAATGTAACAAGAGGGGGAGAGAAGGGAAGAGAAAAAGAGAAAAGAAAAACCCCGCGAAGAATCGGCAGCCAATTTCTATAAGGGAGATAGATCTTAAAATATCAATAACGATAACTAGTGAATTATACAGAATATGCAAAACGAGGCGAGGCGAGGCTGAAATAGTAAACAGAGTGGCGACTAGGGGGATCAGAATAATAATAATTAATAAATAATAATAATAAATAGAGATACGGATGAATTAAAGTTCAAAGATTTCTTATCTTGAGATCACTTCGTTTACGGACAGACTTGGCAAAAGGAATTCGGAATCAAGAATGAGGCATTTTACTAGCTTAAGTATGCATAGCCATGGCGGGTGGTAGGAAGAGAGGAGTCCAGACAGACGACAATGTAACAAGAGGGGGAGAGAAGGGAAGAGAAAAGAAAAACCCCGCGAAGAATCGGCAGCCAATTTCTATAAGGGAGATAGATCTTAAATATCAATAACGATAACTAGTGAATTATACAGAATATGCAAAACGAGGCGAGGCGAGGCTGAAATAGTAAACAGAGTGGCGACTAGGGGGATCAGAATAATAATAATTAATAAATAATAATAATAAATAGAGATACGGATGAATTAAAGTTCAAAGATTTCTTATCTTGAGATCACTTCGTTTACGGACAGACTTGGCAAAAGGAATTCGGAATCAAGAATGAGGCATTTTACTAGCTTAAGTATGCATAGCCATGGCGGGTGGTAGGAAGAGAGGAGTCCAGACAGACGACAATGTAACAAGAGGGGGAGAGAAGGGAAGAGAAAAAGAGAAAAGAAAAACCCCGCGAAGAATCGGCAGCCAATTTCTATAAGGGAGATAGATCTTAAAATATCAATAACGATAACTAGTGAATTATACAGAATATGCAAAACGAGGCGAGGCGAGGCTGAAATAGTAAACAGAGTGGCGACTAGGGGGATCAGAATAATAATAATTAATAAATAATAATAAATAGAGATACGGATGAATTAAAGTTCAAAGATTTCTTATCTTGAGATCACTTCGTTTACGGACAGACTTGGCAAAAGGAATTCGGAATCAAGAATGAGGCATTTTACTAGCTTAAGTATGCATAGCCATGGCGGGTGGTAGGAAGAGAGGAGTCCAGACAGACGACAATGTAACAAGAGGGGGAGAGAAGGGAAGAGAAAAGAAAAACCCCGCGAAGAATCGGCAGCCAATTTCTATAAGGGAGATAGATCTTAAAATATCAATAACGATAACTAGTGAATTATACAGAATATGCAAAACGAGGCGAGGCGAGGCTGAAATAGTAAACAGAGTGGCGACTAGGGGGATCAGAATAATATAAATTAATAAATAATAATAATAAATAGAGATACGGATGAATTAAAGTTCAAAGATTTCTTATCTTGAGATCACTTCGTTTACGGACAGACTTGGCAAAAATTCGGAATCAAGAATGAGGCATTTTACTAGCTTAAGTATGCATAGCCATGGCGGGTGGTAGGAAGAGAGGAGTCCAGACAGACGACAATGTAACAAGAGGGGGAGAGAAGGGAAGAGAAAAGAAAAACCCCGCGAAGAATCGGCAGCCAATTTCTATAAGGGAGATAGATCTTAAAATATCAATAACGATAACTAGTGAATTATACAGAATATGCAAAACGAGGCGAGGCGAGGCTGAAATAGTAAACAGAGTGGCGACTAGGGGGATCAGAATAATAATAATTAATAAATAATAATAATAAATAGAGATACGGATGAATTAAAGTTCAAAGATTTCTTATCTTGAGATCACTTCGTTTACGGACAGACTTGGCAAAAGGAATTCGGAATCAAGAATGAGGCATTTTACTAGCTTAAGTATGCATAGCCATGGCGGGTGGTAGGAAGAGAGGAGTCCAGACAGACGACAATGTAACAAGAGGGGGGAGAGAAGGGAAGAGAAAAGAAAAAACCCCGCGAAGAATCGGCAGCCAATTTCTATAAGGGAGATAGATCTTAAAATATCAATAACGATAACTAGTGAATTATACAGAATATGCAAAACGAGGCGAGGCGAGGCTGAAATAGTAAACAGAGTGGCGACTAGGGGGATCAGAATAATAATAATTAATAAATAATAATAATAAATAGAGATACGGATGAATTAAAGTTCAAAGATTTCTTATCTTGAGATCACTTCGTTTACGGACAGACTTGGCAAAAGGAATTCGGAATCAAGAATGAGGCATTTTACTAGCTTAAGTATGCATAGCCATGGCGGGTGGTAGGAAGAGAGGAGTCCAGACAGACGACAATGTAACAAGAGGGGGAGAGAAGGGAAGAGAAAAGAAAAACCCCGCGAAGAATCGGCAGCCAATTTCTATAAGGGAGATAGATCTTAAAATATCAATAACGATAACTAGTGAATTATACAGAATATGCAAAACGAGGCGAGGCGAGGCTGAAATAGTAAACAGAGTGGCGACTAGGGGGATCAGAATAATAATAATTAATAAATAATAATAATAAATAGAGATACGGATGAATTAAAGTTCAAAGATTTCTTATCTTGAGATCACTTCGTTTACGGACAGACTTGGCAAAAAGGAATTCGGAATCAAGAATGAGGCATTTTACTAGCTTAAGTAAGCATAGCCATGGCGGGTGGTAGGAAGAGAGGAGTCCAGACAGACGACAATGTAACAAGAGGGGGAGAGAAGGGAAGAGAAAAGAAAAACCCCGCGAAGAATCGGCAGCCAATTTCTATAAGGGAGATAGATCTTAAAATATCAATAACGATAACTAGTGAATTATACAGAATATGCAAAACGAGGCGAGGCGAGGCTGAAATAGTAAACAGAGTGGCGACTAGGGGGATCAGAATAATAATAATTAATAAATAATAATAATAAATAGAGATACGGATGAATTAAAGTTCAAAGATTTCTTATCTTGAGATCACTTCGTTTACGGACAGACTTGGCAAAAGGAATTCGGAATCAAGAATGAGGCATTTTACTAGCTTAAGTATGCATAGCCATGGCGGGTGGTAGGAAGAGAGGAGTCCAGACAGACGACAATGTAACAAGAGGGGGAGAGAAGGGAAGAGAAAAGAAAAACCCCGCGAAGAATCGGCAGCCAATTTCTATAAGGGAGATAGATCTTAAAATATCAATAACGATAACTAGTGAATTATACAGAATATGCAAAACGAGGCGAGGCGAGGCTGAAATAGTAAACAGAGTGGCGACTAGGGGGATCAGAATAATAATAATTAATAAATAATAATAATAAATAGAGATACGGATGAATTAAAGTTCAAAGATTTCTTATCTTGAGATCACTTCGTTTACGGACAGACTTGGCAAAAGGAATTCGGAATCAAGAATGAGGCATTTTACTAGCTTAAGTATGCATAGCCATGGCGGGTGGTAGGAAGAGAGGAGTCCAGACAGACGACAATGTAACAAGAGGGGGAGAGAAGGGAAGAGAAAAGAAAAACCCCGCGAAGAATCGGCAGCCAATTTCTATAAGGGAGATAGATCTTAAAATATCAATAACGATAACTAGTGAATTATACAGAATATGCAAAACGAGGCGAGGCGAGGCTGAAATAGTAAACAGAGTGGCGACTAGGGGGATCAGAATAATAATAATTAATAAATAATAATAATAAATAGAGATACGGATGAATTAAAGTTCAAAGATTTCTTATCTTGAGATCACTTCGTTTACGGACAGACTTGGCAAAAGGAATTCGGAATCAAGAATGAGGCATTTTACTAGCTTAAGTATGCATAGCCATGGCGGGTGGTAGGAAGAGAGGAGTCCAGACAGACGACAATGTAACAAGAGGGGGAGAGAAGGGAAGAGAAAAGAAAAACCCCGCGAAGAATCGGCAGCCAATTTCTATAAGGGAGATAGATCTTAAAATATCAATAACGATAACTAGTGAATTATACAGAATATGCAAAACGAGGCGAGGCGAGGCTGAAATAGTAAACAGAGTGGCGACTAGGGGGATCAGAATAATAATAATTAATAAATAATAATAATAAATAGAGATACGGATGAATTAAAGTTCAAAGATTTCTTATCTTGAGATCACTTCGTTTACGGACAGACTTGGCAAAAGGAATTCGGAATCAAGAATGAGGCATTTTACTAGCTTAAGTATGCATAGCCATGGCGGGTGGTAGGAAGAGAGGAGTCCAGACAGACGACAATGTAACAAGAGGGGGAGAGAAGGGAAGAGAAAAGAAAAACCCCGCGAAGAATCGGCAGCCAATTTCTATAAGGGAGATAGATCTTAAAATATCAATAACGATAACTAGTGAATTATACAGAATATGCAAAACGAGGCGAGGCGAGGCTGAAATAGTAAACAGAGTGGCGACTAGGGGGATCAGAATAATAATAATTAATAAATAATAATAATAAATAGAGATACGGATGAATTAAAGTTCAAAGATTTCTTATCTTGAGATCACTTCGTTTACGGACAGACTTGGCAAAAGGAATTCGGAATCAAGAATGAGGCATTTTACTAGCTTAAGTATGCATAGCCATGGCGGGTGGTAGGAAGAGAGGAGTCCAGACAGACGACAATGTAACAAGAGGGGGAGAGAAGGGAAGAGAAAAGAAAAACCCCGCGAAGAATCGGCAGCCAATTTCTATAAGGGAGATAGATCTTAAAATATCAATAACGATAACTAGTGAATTATACAGAATATGCAAAACGAGGCGAGGCGAGGCTGAAATAGTAAACAGAGTGGCGACTAGGGGGATCAGAATAATAATAATTAATAAATAATAATAATAAATAGAGATACGGATGAATTAAAGTTCAAAGATTTCTTATCTTGAGATCACTTCGTTTACGGACAGACTTGGCAAAAGGAATTCGGAATCAAGAATGAGGCATTTTACTAGCTTAAGTATGCATAGCCATGGCGGGGTGGTAGGAAGAGAGGAGTCCAGACAGACGACAATGTAACAAGAGGGGGAGAGAAGGGAAGAGAAAAAAAAACCCCGCGAAGAATCGGCAGCCAATTTCTATAAGGGAGATAGATCTTAAAATATCAATAACGATAACTAGTGAATTATACAGAATATGCAAAACGAGGCGAGGCGAGGCTGAAATAGTAAACAGAGTGGCGACTAGGGGGATCAGAATAATAATAATTAATAAATAATAATAATAAATAGAGATACGGATGAATTAAAGTTCAAAGATTTCTTATCTTGAGATCACTTCGTTTACGGACAGACTTGGCAAAAGGAATTCGGAATCAAGAATGAGGCATTTTACTAGCTTAAGTATGCATAGCCATGGCGGGTGGTAGGAAGAGAGGAGTCCAGACAGACGACAATGTAACAAGAGGGGGAGAGAAGGGAAGAGAAAAGAAAAACCCGCGAAGAATCGGCAGCCAATTTCTATAAGGGAGATAGATCTTAAAATATCAATAACGATAACTAGTGAATTATACAGAATATGCAAAACGAGGCGAGGCGAGGCTGAAATAGTAAACAGAGTGGCGACTAGGGGGATCAGAATAATAATAATTAATAAATAATAATAATAAATAGAGATACGGATGAATTAAAGTTCAAAGATTTCTTATCTTGAGATCACTTCGTTTACGGACAGACTTGGCAAAAGGAATTCGGAATCAAGAATGAGGCATTTTACTAGCTTAAGTATGCATAGCCATGGCGGGTGGTAGGAAGAGAGGAGTCCAGACAGACGACAATGTAACAAGAGGGGAGAGAAGGGAAGAGAAAAGAAAAACCCCGCGAAGAATCGGCAGCCAATTTCTATAAGGGAGATAGATCTTAAAATATCAATAACGATAACTAGTGAATTATACAGAATATGCAAAACGAGGCGAGGCGAGGCTGAAATAGTAAACAGAGTGGCGACTAGGGGGATCAGAATAATAATAATTAATAAATAATAATAATAAATAGAGATACGGATGAATTAAAGTTCAAAGATTTCTTATCTTGAGATCACTTCGTTTACGGACAGACTTGGCAAAAGGAATTCGGAATCAAGAATGAGGCATTTTACTAGCTTAAGTATGCATAGCCATGGCGGGTGGTAGGAAGAGAGGAGTCCAGACAGACGACAATGTAACAAGAGGGGGAGAGAAGGGAAGAGAAAAGAAAAACCCCGCGAAGAATCGGCAGCCAATTTCTATAAGGGAGATAGATCTTAAAATATCAATAACGATAACTAGTGAATTATACAGAATATGCAAAACGAGGCGAGGCGAGGCTGAAATAGTAAACAGAGTGGCGACTAGGGGGATCAGAATAATAATAATTAATAAATAATAATAATAAATAGAGATACGGATGAATTAAAGTTCAAAGATTTCTTATCTTGAGATCACTTCGTTTACGGACAGACTTGGCAAAAGGAATTCGGAATCAAGAATGAGGCATTTTACTAGCTTAAGTATGCATAGCCATGGCGGGTGGTAGGAAGAGAGGAGTCCAGACAGACGACAATGTAACAAGAGGGGGAGAGAAGGAAGAGAAAAGAAAAACCCCGCGAAGAATCGGCAGCCAATTTCTATAAGGGAGATAGATCTTAAAATATCAATAACGATAACTAGTGAATTATACAGAATATGCAAAACGAGGCGAGGCGAGGCTGAAATAGTAAACAGAGTGGCGACTAGGGGGATCAGAATAATAATAATTAATAAATAATAATAATAAATAGAGATACGGATGAATTAAAGTTCAAAGATTTCTTATCTTGAGATCACTTCGTTTACGGACAGACTTGGCAAAAGGAATTCGGAATCAAGAATGAGGCATTTTACTAGCTTAAGTATGCATAGCCATGGCGGGTGGTAGGAAGAGAGGAGTCCAGACAGACGACAATGTAACAAGAGGGGGAGAGAAGGGAAGAGAAAAGAAAAACCCCGCGAAGAATCGGCAGCCAATTTCTATAAGGGAGATAGATCTTAAAATATCAATAACGATAACTAGTGAATTATACAGAATATGCAAAACGAGGCGAGGCGAGGCTGAAATAGTAAACAGAGTGGCGACTAGGGGGATCAGAATAATAATAATTAATAAATAATAATAATAAATAGAGATACGGATGAATTAAAGTTCAAAGATTTCTTATCTTGAGATCACTTCGTTTACGGACAGACTTGGCAAAAGGAATTCGGAATCAAGAATGAGGCATTTTACTAGCTTAAGTATGCATAGCCATGGCGGGTGGTAGGAAGAGAGGAGTCCAGACAGACGACAATGTAACAAGAGGGGGAGAGAAGGGAAGAGAAAAGAAAAACCCCGCGAAGAATCGGCAGCCAATTTCTATAAGGGAGATAGATCTTAAAATATCAATAACGATAACTAGTGAATTATACAGAATATGCAAAACGAGGCGAGGCGAGGCTGAAATAGTAAACAGAGTGGCGACTAGGGGGATCAGAATAATAATAATTAATAAATAATAATAATAAATAGAGATACGGATGAATTAAAGTTCAAAGATTTCTTATCTTGAGATCACTTCGTTTACGGACAGACTTGGCAAAAGGAATTCGGAATCAAGAATGAGGCATTTTACTAGCTTAAGTATGCATAGCCATGGCGGGTGGTAGGAAGAGAGGAGTCCAGACAGACGACAATGTAACAAGAGGGGGGAGAGAAGGGAAGAGAAAAGAAAAACCCCGCGAAGAATCGGCAGCCAATTTCTATAAGGGAGATAGATCTTAAAATATCAATAACGATAACTAGTGAATTATACAGAATATGCAAAACGAGGCGAGGCGAGGCTGAAATAGTAAACAGAGTGGCGACTAGGGGGATCAGAATAATAATAATTAATAAATAATAATAATAAATAGAGATACGGATGAATTAAAGTTCAAAGATTTCTTATCTTGAGATCACTTCGTTTACGGACAGACTTGGCAAAAGGAATTCGGAATCAAGAATGAGGCATTTTACTAGCTTAAGTATGCATAGCCATGGCGGGTGGTAGGAAGAGAGGAGTCCAGACAGACGACAATGTAACAAGAGGGGGAGAGAAGGGAAGAGAAAGAAAAACCCCGCGAAGAATCGGCAGCCAATTTCTATAAGGGAGATAGATCTTAAAATATCAATAACGATAACTAGTGAATTATACAGAATATGCAAAACGAGGCGAGGCGAGGCTGAAATAGTAAACAGAGTGGCGACTAGGGGGATCAGAATAATAATAATTAATAAATAATAATAATAAATAGAGATACGGATGAATTAAAGTTCAAAGATTTCTTATCTTGAGATCACTTCGTTTACGGACAGACTTGGCAAAAGGAATTCGGAATCAAGAATGAGGCATTTTACTAGCTTAAGTATGCATAGCCATGGCGGGTGGTAGGAAGAGAGGAGTCCAGACAGACGACAATGTAACAAGAGGGGGAGAGAAGGGAAGAGAAAAGAAAAACCCCGCGAAGAATCGGCAGCCAATTTCTATAAGGGAGATAGATCTTAAAATATCAATAACGATAACTAGTGAATTATACAGAATATGCAAAACGAGGCGAGGCGAGGCTGAAATAGTAAACAGAGTGGCGACTAGGGGGATCAGAATAATAATAATTAATAAATAATAATAATAAATAGAGATACGGATGAATTAAAGTTCAAAGATTTCTTATCTTGAGATCACTTCGTTTACGGACAGACTTGGCAAAAGGAATTCGGAATCAAGAATGAGGCATTTTACTAGCTTAAGTATGCATAGCCATGGCGGGTGGTAGGAAGAGAGGAGTCCAGACAGACGACAATGTAACAAGAGGGGGAGAGAAGGGAAGAGAAAAGAAAAACCCCGCGAAGAATCGGCAGCCAATTTCTATAAGGGAGATAGATCTTAAAATATCAATAACGATAACTAGTGAATTATACAGAATATGCAAAACGAGGCGAGGCGAGGCTGAAATAGTAAACAGAGTGGCGACTAGGGGGATCAGAATAATAATAATTAATAAATAATAATAATAAATAGAGATACGGATGAATTAAAGTTCAAAGATTTCTTATCTTGAGATCACTTCGTTTACGGACAGACTTGGCAAAAGGAATTCGGAATCAAGAATGAGGCATTTTACTAGCTTAAGTATGCATAGCCATGGCGGGTGGTAGGAAGAGAGGAGTCCAGACAGACGACAATGTAACAAGAGGGGGAGAGAAGGGAAGAGAAAAGAAAAACCCGCGAAGAATCGGCAGCCAATTTCTATAAGGGAGATAGATCTTAAAATATCAATAACGATAACTAGTGAATTATACAGAATATGCAAAACGAGGCGAGGCGAGGCTGAAATAGTAAACAGAGTGGCGACTAGGGGGATCAGAATAATAATAATTAATAAATAATAATAATAAATAGAGATACGGATGAATTAAAGTTCAAAGATTTCTTATCTTGAGATCACTTCGTTTACGGACAGACTTGGCAAAAGGAATTCGGAATCAAGAATGAGGCATTTTACTAGCTTAAGTATGCATAGCCATGGCGGGTGGTAGGAAGAGAGGAGTCCAGACAGACGACAATGTAACAAGAGGGGGAGAGAAGGGAAGAGAAAAGAAAAACCCCGCGAAGAATCGGCAGCCAATTTCTATAAGGGAGATAGATCTTAAAATATCAATAACGATAACTAGTGAATTATACAGAATATGCAAAACGAGGCGAGGCGAGGCTGAAATAGTAAACAGAGTGGCGACTAGGGGGATCAGAATAATAATAATTAATAAATAATAATAATAAATAGAGATACGGATGAATTAAAGTTCAAAGATTTCTTATCTTGAGATCACTTCGTTTACGGACAGACTTGGCAAAAGGAATTCGGAATCAAGAATGAGGCATTTTACTAGCTTAAGTATGCATAGCCATGGCGGGTGGTAGGAAGAGAGGAGTCCAGACAGACGACAATGTAACAAGAGGGGGAGAGAGGGAAGAGAAAAGAAAAACCCCGCGAAGAATCGGCAGCCAATTTCTATAAGGGAGATAGATCTTAAAATATCAATAACGATAACTAGTGAATTATACAGAATATGCAAAACGAGGCGAGGCGAGGCTGAAATAGTAAACAGAGTGGCGACTAGGGGGATCAGAATAATAATAATTAATAAATAATAATAATAAATAGAGATACGGATGAATTAAAGTTCAAAGATTTCTTATCTTGAGATCACTTCGTTTACGGACAGACTTGGCAAAAGGAATTCGGAATCAAGAATGAGGCATTTTACTAGCTTAAGTATGCATAGCCATGGCGGGTGGTAGGAAGAGAGGAGTCCAGACAGACGACAATGTAACAAGAGGGGGAGAGAAGGGAAGAGAAAAGAAAAACCCCGCGAAGAATCGGCAGCCAATTTCTATAAGGGAGATAGATCTTAAAATATCAATAACGATAACTAGTGAATTATACAGAATATGCAAAACGAGGCGAGGCGAGGCTGAAATAGTAAACAGAGTGGCGACTAGGGGGATCAGAATAATAATAATTAATAAATAATAATAATAAATAGAGATACGGATGAATTAAAGTTCAAAGATTTCTTATCTTGAGATCACTTCGTTTACGGACAGACTTGGCAAAAGGAATTCGGAATCAAGAATGAGGCATTTTACTAGCTTAAGTATGCATAGCCATGGCGGGTGGTAGGAAGAGAGGAGTCCAGACAGACGACAATGTAACAAGAGGGGGAGAGAAGGGAAGAGAAAAGAAAAACCCCGCGAAGAATCGGCAGCCAATTTCTATAAGGGAGATAGATCTTAAAATATCAATAACGATAACTAGTGAATTATACAGAATATGCAAAACGAGGCGAGGCGAGGCTGAAATAGTAAACAGAGTGGCGACTAGGGGGATCAGAATAATAATAATTAATAAATAATAATAATAAATAGAGATACGGATGAATTAAAGTTCAAAGATTTCTTATCTTGAGATCACTTCGTTACGGACAGACTTGGCAAAAGGAATTCGGAATCAAGAATGAGGCATTTTACTAGCTTAAGTATGCATAGCCATGGCGGGTGGTAGGAAGAGAGGAGTCCAGACAGACGACAATGTAACAAGAGGGGGAGAGAAGGGAAGAGAAAAGAAAAACCCCGCGAAGAATCGGCAGCCAATTTCTATAAGGGAGATAGATCTTAAAATATCAATAACGATAACTAGTGAATTATACAGAATATGCAAAACGAGGCGAGGCGAGGCTGAAATAGTAAACAGAGTGGCGACTAGGGGGATCAGAATAATAATAATTAATAAATAATAATAATAAATAGAGATACGGATGAATTAAAGTTCAAAGATTTCTTATCTTGAGATCACTTCGTTTACGGACAGACTTGGCAAAAGGAATTCGGAATCAAGAATGAGGCATTTTACTAGCTTAAGTATGCATAGCCATGGCGGGTGGTAGGAAGAGAGGAGTCCAGACAGACGACAATGTAACAAGAGGGGGAGAGAAGGAAGAGAAAAGAAAAACCCCGCGAAGAATCGGCAGCCAATTTCTATAAGGGAGATAGATCTTAAAATATCAATAACGATAACTAGTGAATTATACAGAATATGCAAAACGAGGCGAGGCGAGGCTGAAATAGTAAACAGAGTGGCGACTAGGGGGATCAGAATAATAATAATTAATAAATAATAATAATAAATAGAGATACGGATGAATTAAAGTTCAAAGATTTCTTATCTTGAGATCACTTCGTTTACGGACAGACTTGGCAAAAGGAATTCGGAATCAAGAATGAGGCATTTTACTAGCTTAAGTATGCATAGCCATGGCGGGTGGTAGGAAGAGAGGAGTCCAGACAGACGACAATGTAACAAGAGGGGGAGAGAAGGGAAGAGAAAAGAAAAACCCCGCGAAGAATCGGCAGCCAATTTCTATAAGGGAGATAGATCTTAAAATATCAATAACGATAACTAGTGAATTATACAGAATATGCAAAACGAGGCGAGGCGAGGCTGAAATAGTAAACAGAGTGGCGACTAGGGGGATCAGAATAATAATAATTAATAAATAATAATAATAAATAGAGATACGGATGAATTAAAGTTCAAAGATTTCTTATCTTGAGATCACTTCGTTTACGGACAGACTTGGCAAAAGGAATTCGGAATCAAGAATGAGGCATTTTACTAGCTTAAGTATGCATAGCCATGGCGGGTGGTAGGAAGAGAGGAGTCCAGACAGACGACAATGTAACAAGAGGGGGAGAGAAGGGGAAGAGAAAAGAAAAACCCCGCGAAGAATCGGCAGCCAATTTCTATAAGGGAGATAGATCTTAAAATATCAATAACGATAACTAGTGAATTATACAGAATATGCAAAACGAGGCGAGGCGAGGCTGAAATAGTAAACAGAGTGGCGACTAGGGGGATCAGAATAATAATAATTAATAAATAATAATAATAAATAGAGATACGGATGAATTAAAGTTCAAAGATTTCTTATCTTGAGATCACTTCGTTTACGGACAGACTTGGCAAAAGGAATTCGGAATCAAGAATGAGGCATTTTACTAGCTTAAGTATGCATAGCCATGGCGGGTGGTAGGAAGAGAGGAGTCCAGACAGACGACAATGTAACAAGAGGGGGAGAGAAGGGAAGAGAAAAGAAAAACCCCGCGAAGAATCGGCAGCCAATTTCTATAAGGGAGATAGATCTTAAAATATCAATAACGATAACTAGTGAATTATACAGAATATGCAAAACGAGGCGAGGCGAGGCTGAAATAGTAAACAGAGTGGCGACTAGGGGGATCAGAATAATAATAATTAATAAATAATAATAATAAATAGAGATACGGATGAATTAAAGTTCAAAGATTTCTTATCTTGAGATCACTTCGTTTACGGACAGACTTGGCAAAAGGAATTCGGAATCAAGAATGAGGCATTTTACTAGCTTAAGTATGCATAGCCATGGCGGGTGGTAGGAAGAGAGGAGTCCAGACAGACGACAATGTAACAAGAGGGGGAGAGAAGGGAAGAGAAAAGAAAAACCCCGCGAAGAATCGGCAGCCAATTTCTATAAGGGAGATAGATCTTAAAATATCAATAACGATAACTAGTGAATTATACAGAATATGCAAAACGAGGCGAGGCGAGGCTGAAATAGTAAACAGAGTGGCGACTAGGGGGATCAGAATAATAATAATTAATAAATAATAATAATAAATAGAGATACGGATGAATTAAAGTTCAAAGATTTCTTATCTTGAGATCACTTCGTTTACGGACAGACTTGGCAAAAGGAATTCGGAATCAAGAATGAGGCATTTTACTAGCTTAAGTATGCATAGCCATGGCGGGTGGTAGGAAGAGAGGAGTCCAGACAGACGACAATGTAACAAGAGGGGGAGAGAAGGGAAGAGAAAAGAAAAACCCCGCGAAGAATCGGCAGCCAATTTCTATAAGGGAGATAGATCTTAAAATATCAATAACGATAACTAGTGAATTATACAGAATATGCAAAACGAGGCGAGGCGAGGCTGAAATAGTAAACAGAGTGGCGACTAGGGGGATCAGAATAATAATAATTAATAAATAATAATAATAAATAGAGATACGGATGAATTAAAGTTCAAAGATTTCTTATCTTGAGATCACTTCGTTTACGGACAGACTTGGCAAAAGGAATTCGGAATCAAGAATGAGGCATTTTACTAGCTTAAGTATGCATAGCCATGGCGGGTGGTAGGAAGAGAGGAGTCCAGACAGACGACAATGTAACAAGAGGGGGAGAGAAGGGAAGAGAAAAGAAAAACCCCGCGAAGAATCGGCAGCCAATTTCTATAAGGGAGATAGATCTTAAAATATCAATAACGATAACTAGTGAATTATACAGAATATGCAAAACGAGGCGAGGCGAGGCTGAAATAGTAAACAGAGTGGCGACTAGGGGGATCAGAATAATAATAATTAATAAATAATAATAATAAATAGAGATACGGATGAATTAAAGTTCAAAGATTTCTTATCTTGAGATCACTTCGTTTACGGACAGACTTGATATATATATAATGTACTATATATCTGTGCGCAAACACACACATACACACACACACACACACACATCTAATAAGTGCCTACAGCTTTTTTTTTTTTTCAATCATTGTTTAATGCTTACACTCTGCTGTTGTTTGCTGCAAAAGAGCAGCTGGTCTTTCTACACCAACATGTACGACAGAATTTTCTGAAATGGCTGACTGCAACAATCTTCTGATTACTAAGTTATAAAACTACAAATTCAAAAGTAGCTACAGGTACTAACGCACTCACACGTACACACACACACACACACACATGCACGTATGCACACACTCACCACACTCACACATGCATACACACACACACACACACACACACGAGTGTACGTGTTTATGTGTTTGTATACGAATGCATATGTAACATTAACTTAAATGTATTAGTTTTATGTCATTACGGAGTTAATTGCATTTTGATAGATACTAGCAGCAAATATTGACAAATATTGAATAAATTGCACTTGGTCATCAGCAGTATACATGAATGTGTACAAAAGTTCTTACATAATGGAATGTATGTATATATCATCATCATCATTGTCATCATCCTTTAACATCCATTTTCCATGCTGGCATAGGTTGGACAGTTTGACCAGAGCTGGTAAGATGGAGAGCTGCAATAAGTTCCTGTCTGATTTTGCATGGTTTCTGCAGCTGGATGCCCTTCCTAGTGCCAACCACTTTACAGTGTGCAGGATGATTGTGATGTGGCACTGGATGGGTTGTGTTAATGTTATATGTACTCTTGTGTGGAGCCTGCACAAGACTCTTCCATCCAACATGTCTCCTGTTCTGTTTGGTTCATTCTCGGACTAAACAAAACAAGAGGAACACGGGGCTGGAAAGTTACTGAAGAGACCACAGAGCATGTGATAAAAGATTTCCAATTGTGGACATAAATAATAATAATAATAAACAATTACGGAGATGGACTTGCATAGCAAGTGACTTGATGTGAGAACATGTGCTGTAACAAAACAATTGCAATGTGAAAGATGTTTGTAAGCCATTCAAGAACACAAAAAAAGCCATTAGTTTCACTTTAACGAGTGACGAAAATATTTTGACACAAATATAATATGTCAAAGTGAATCGACCATGGATCGACCAGATTTGCAAGCTGGAGAGCTGCACCAGGTTCCAGTCTGATTTGGCTTGGTTTCTACAGCTGGATGCCCTTCCTAGTGCCAACCACTTTATAGTGTGTACTGAGTGCTAGAGGTGGCAAGCTGGAGAGCTGCACAAGGTTCCAGTCTGATTTGGCTTGGTTTCTACAGCTGGATGCCCTTCCTAGTGCCAACCACTTATAGTGTGTGCTGAGTGCTAGAGCTGGCAAGCTGGAGAGCTGCACCAGGTTCCAGTCTGATTTGGCTTGGTTTCTACAGCTGGATGCCCTTCCTAGTGCCAACCACTTTATAGTGTGTGCTGAGTGCTAGAGGTGGCAAGCTGGAGAGCTGCACAAGGTTCCAGTCTGATTTGGCTTGGTTTCTACAGCTGGATGCCCTTCCTAATGCCAACCACTTTATAGTGTGTGCTGAGTGCCAGAGGTGGCAAGCTGGAGAGCTGCACCAGGTTCCAATCTGATTTGGCTTGGTTTCTACAGCTGGATGCCCTTCCTAGTGCCAACCACTTTATAGTGTGTGCTGAGTGCTAGAGGTGGCATGATGGAGAGCTGCACCAGGTTCCAATCTGATTTGGCTTGGTTTCTACAGCTGGATGCCCTTCCTAGTGCCAACCACTTATAGTGTGTGCTGAGTGCTAGAGGTGGCAAGCTGGAGAGCTGCACAAGGTTCCAGTCTGATTTGGCTGGTTTCTACAGCTGGATGCCCTTCCTAGTGCCAACTACTTTATAGTGTGTGCTGAGTGCTAGAGGTGGCAAGCTGGAGAGCTGCACAAGGTTCCAGTCTGATTTGGCTTGGTTTCTACAGCTGGATGCCCTTCCTAGTGCCAACTACTTTATAGTGTGTGCTGAGTGCTAGAGGTGGCAAGCTGGAGAGCTGCACAAGGTTCCAGTCTGATTTGGCATTGTTTCTACAGCTGAATGCCCTTCCTAGTGCCAACCACTTTATAGTGTGTGCTGAGTGCTAGAGCTGGCATGATGGAGAGCTGCCCAAGGTTCCAGTCTGATTTGGCTTGGTTTCTACAGCTGGATGCCCTTCCTAGTGCCAACCACTTTATAGTGTGTGCTGAGTGCTAGAGCTGGCATGATGGGAGCTGCCCAAGGTTCCAGTCTGATTTGGCTTGGTTTCTACAGCTGGATGCCCTTCCTAGTGCCAACCACTTTATAGTGTGTGCTGAGTGCTAGAGCTGGCATGATGGAGAGCTGCCCAAGGTTCCAGTCTGATTTGGCTTGGTTTCTACAGCTGGATGCCCTTCCTAGTGCCAACTACTTTATAGTGTGTGCTGAGTGCTAGAGGTGGCAAGCTGGAGAGCTGCACAAGGTTCCAGTCTGATTTGGCTTGGTTTCTACAGCTGGATGCCCTTCCTAGTGCCAACCACTTTATAGTGTGTGCTGAGTGCTAGAGCTGGCATGATGGAGAGCTGCCCAAGTTCCAGTCTGATTTGGCTTGGTTTCTACAGCTGAATGCCCTTCCTAGTGCCAACCACTTTATAGTGTGTGCTGAGTGCTAGAGCTGGCATGATGGAGAGCTGCCCAAGGTTCCAGTCTGATTTGGCTTGGTTTCTACAGCTGGATGCCCTTCCTAGTGCCAAACACTTTATAGTGTGTACTGAGTGCTAGAGCTGGCAAGGTTGAGAGCTGCACAAGGTTCCAATCTGATTTGGCTTGGTTTCTACAGCTGATGCCCTCCTAGTGCCAACCACTTTATTGTGTGCTGAGTGCTAGAGGTGGCAAGCTGGAGAGCTGCACACCAGGTTCCAGTCTGATTTGCTTGGTTTCTACAGCTGAATGCCCTTCCTAGTGCCAACCACTTTATAGTGTGTGCTGAGTGCTAGAGCTGGCATGATGGAGAGCTGCCCAAGGTTCCAGTCTGATTTGGCTTGGTTTCTACAGCTGGATGCCCTTCCTAGTGCCAAACACTTTATAGTGTGTACTGAGTGCTAGAGCTGGCAAGGTTGAGAGCTGCACAAGGTTCCAATCTGATTTGGCTTGGTTTCTACAGCTGGATGCCCTTCCTAGTGCCAACCACTTTATAGTGTGTACTGAGTGCTAGAGGTGGCAAGCTGGAGAGCTGCCCAAGGTTCCAGTCTGATTTGGCTTGGTTTCTACAGCTGGATGCCCTTCCTAGTGCCAACCACTTTATAGTGTGTGCTGAGTGCTAGAGCTGGCAAGCTGGAGAGCTGCACAAGGTTCCAGTCTGATTTGGCTTGGTTTCTACAGCTGGATGCCCTTCCTAGTGCCAACCACTTTATAGTGTGTACTGAGTGCTAGAGGTGGCAAGCTGGAGAGCTGCACCAGGTTCCAGTCTGATTTGGCTTGGTTTCTACAGCTGGATGCCCTTCCTAATGCCAACCACTTTATAGTGTGTACTGAGTGCTAGAGTTAGAAAGCTGGAGAGCTGCACAAGGTTCCAGTCTGATTTGGCTTGGTTTCTACAGCTGGATGCCCTTCCTAGTGCCAACCACTTTATAGTGTGTGCTGAGTGCTAGAGTTAGAAAGCTGGAGAGCTGCACAAGGTTCCAGTCTGATTTGGCTTGGTTTCTACAGCTGGATGCCCTTCCTAGTGCCAACCACTTTATAGTGTGTACTGAGTGCTAGAGGTGGCAAGCTGGAGAGCTGCACCAGGTTCCAGTCTGATTTGGCTTGGTTTCTACAGCTGGATGCCCTTCCTAGTGCCAACCACTTTATAGTGTGTGCTGAGTGCTAGAGGTGGGAAGCTGGAGAGTTGCACCAGGTTCCAGTCTGATTTGGCTTGGTTTCTACAGCTGGATGCCCTTCCTAGTGCCAACCACTTTATAGTGTGTACTGAGTGCTAGAGGTGGCAAGCTGGAGAGCTGCACCAGGTTCCAGTCTGATTTGGCTTGGTTTCTACAGCTGGATGCCCTTCCTAGTGCCAACCACTTTATAGTGTGTGCTGAGTGCTAGAGCTGGCATGATGGAGAGCTGCCCAAGGTTCCAGTCTGATTTGGCTTGGTTTCTACAGCTGGATGCCCTTCCTAATGCCAACCACTTTATAGTGTGTGCTGAGTGCCAGAGGTGGCAAGCTGGAGAGCTGCACAAGGTTCCAGTCTGATTTGGCTTGGTTTCTACAGCTGAATGCCCTTCCTAGTGCCAACCACTTTATAGTGTGTGCTGAGTGCTAGAGGTGGCAAGCTGGAGAGCTGCACCAGGTTCCAGTCTGATTTGGCTTGGTTTCTACAGCTGGATGCCCTTCCTAGTGCCAACCACTTTATAGTGTGTGCTGAGTGCTAGAGGTGGCAAGCTGGAGAGCTGCACCAGGTTCCAGTCTGATTTGGCTTGGTTTCTACAGCTGGATGCCCTTCCTAGTGCCAACCACTTTATAGTGTGTGCTGAGTGCTAGAGGTGGCAAGCTGGAGAGCTGCCCAAGGTTCCAGTCTGATTTGGCTTGGTTTCTACAGCTGGATGCCCTTCCTAGTGCCATCCACTTTACAACATTGCTGGGTGCTCTCAAAGTGGCACTGGCATGAATGATGTATGGCATAGCTGGCTAAAACTTTGAAATCTTTGTAAATAATATTTTTGTGCAGGAATAATAAATATGTGCTCTATAAAAGTATAAAGTAACCCATATGATTAATGTAAAATTGTTTTTTTATCACAACTGATCACGAAAACAAACTTTAATATATGTGTCAACATGGGTGATCTTGTTTGCTTGTTATGTATGCCAACATATTTGAAAAAGAAAAAAAAAGCCCCTATATCTGTGATTCTAAAGAAAGACCGAGAAAGTTAAAAAAGTAGAAAAGAAAGAAAAAAGGAAGGGAGAAAGAGAAGAAAGAAGGAAGGATAATCTAGGCATTTTCTAGTTCCACATCAAACTCTATCTTACATATTAAATAATATATATCAATGTAATAATTCTGTATATTTTTCTGGTTCCCATGCATCTTCTCACTTACCAAACTTTGGAAGTTAATGTACAATACCAACAACCCTGTATTTGCTGTTTGTGTTGATGTTGTTGTTGTTGTCTAGACCAGAGTGGTCTCAACCAGATCTTATGTGTAGACCACATGATCAGCCAGATTCTATCTTGTTGTTTTCTTCCCTGGGGTGGGGGAGCTGTCTGTATAGGAAAACTTATGTCAGCATCGTAAACACAAGCATGTCTTTTGCTTTAGGTTGGGGGTGGAGGTGGAGGTTTGGTGCAGAGTGTGTGTGTGTGTGAGGAATGGCTTGGTGGAGAGGAGTGGTGTGGTGTAGGTCAAACGACCAGGACCCACCCTCAGTATCGCCTTACTTGTCAGGGTGCGGTGTGGTGGTGGGGAGTGGGGATAATTATCCAGGTGTTGGGAGAGTGGGGGTAGTGCAATAATGCATATGTTTGGTGTGAAGGTTGTTAATGGTCGAAGGTGGTGTGGTGGGGTGTAGTGATGGTGGTGGTGGTTGGTTTCTGGGGTGGTGATGGTGACATGTTGTGATATTGGTGGTGGTGGTGGAAGCAGCAATGTTGGTTACTGTGTTGATGACTGATGTCGGTGGCGATGGTGATGGTGCCGGGTGATAGTGATGATGATGTGTGGTTGTGGTGGTGGGGGGTGGGCGGGCGGGATACAGAAAGAGAAGCAGAATGGTAATGAAGATGGTTTTTGGTGGTGATGGTGGTTGGTTGGTGGTGGTGTGGCGGTTGTGCTGGTGGTGTGGTGTGTGCTTGTGTGCTGCTCCTGATGATGATGATGATGATGATTATAATGAGCATGATCATTGTAGTGGAGGTAGTGATAACATTATGTTGGACAATGATGATGATGACGACTACGCTGACTCCTGGCAACGATGATATGATGATGATGATGACAATGACACGAAGATGATGATGATGATGATGAGTATATGATGATACGGGGGGGGGGGGGGGGGTTGTTAGTTCGATACCGGGGGGGGGGGGGGTTGTAGTTCTATTGGTGGTGGTGGTGATGGTGATGGTGGCCACCTCCTCTTCTTCCCTTTCCCCCAAATGCATCAGGTTGATGATGGTGACCCTGTTAGTTGCAATGCACTATGACAATGTTATAAACATATCAATATCTTAGAGGAGGAAGTAACCCAACTCAGTAGTTCACCCATCCCTTCTACTCCCCCCTCCTCCGCTGGAGTGGTGATAGTCCCCTTGGCAGGGATAGGATCCACCATCGGTGTGAATTTATGTTGTGTGTGTGTGTAAGAAAGTAAGAGAGAGGAGGAGGAGAGGAAAACTGGGTGTGGGGAGTTAGGGAGTGATGTGTTACTTCACCCCTACTCCTATTAGCCTACATCCCCTCCCTCTGTTTCCTTTCCTGCACCCTGTGTACACATGTTACAGAGAAAGAGAGAGAGAGAGAGAGAGAGAGAGAGGTCTAGTTTTTTTAGCAGTTTTGTTATTTCTATTGAATTGTCAACACCCTGATGTCACAGTCCAGATGTTAAAAGTGAAGAGTACTTGAGGGAGAGAGAGAGAGAGAGAAAGAGAGGGAGGGAGTGAGTGGGATAGGCTAGAACAAAAGGAGAGACATAGAGAGAAGTAGGTAGAAATAGGGAGAGACAGAGGACAGAGAGAGAGAGAGAGAGAAAGGTGGGACTGAAAAATCATAGGAGATAGGAGAGAGAAAGTGGGATAGCGTCAAAAGAGAAGGAGAGAAATAGAGAGAAGTAGGGAAAAGAGGAAGGGAAAGAGAGAGACAGGGGGCAGAGAGAGAGAGAGAGAGAGTGTGTGAAAGAGAAAGTGGGATAGGATGGAACAAAGGGCGAGACATAGAGAGAGAGAGGTAGAGAGAAAGAGGAAGAGAATGAGAGAGACATGGGACAGGGAGAGAGAGTGAAGAAGAGAGGGGGGACAGAAAAATCATAGAAGAAAAAAGAGAGAGCGAGAGTGAGAGTGATGGAGGAGGAAGGGAGGAAAATGGGATAGGGGTAGACAGGAGAGACGAGAGAGTAGGGAAAAAGAGGGAAGAGAAAAAGAGACAGGCACAGAGAGAGAGAGAGAGAGAGGATAAGTGAGGAAGGAGGGGTACAGCAAATCATTGAAAGTAAAAGAGAAAGAGATGAAGAGGGAGGGAGAAAATAGGGATAGGGTAGAACAGAAGGAGAGACAGAGAGTAGGAGAAAGAGGAAGAGAAAGAGAGAGAAAGAGACAGGCAGGGAGAGAGAGTAGAGTGAGGAGGAATAGAGGGGA
>NC_043000.1:87011349-87013849 GCF_006345805.1 Octopus sinensis
TTCCAGAGCTTTCTTACAAAGGACAAACTGCTAAGCGAGCTGAAGGAGGGAATAATATGCCCAATACATAAAGGGGAAGTAGAGCAGATGCCAAAAACTATAGGCCTATCTCTCTGACTTCACACATCAGCAAAGTCATGGAACAGATAGTCAGAAAGAAACTAATCACATTCCTTGAGGAAAATAACTTGCTGAGTGATACCCAGCATGGTTTTCGACCAGGTAGGAGCTGCCTGACCCAGCTCTTACAACATTATGACTGGGTGTTGAGGCAGTTACTCAACAAATCAAATGTGGATGTAATCTACCTTGATTTTGCAAAAGCTTTTGACAAGGTGGATCATGGTATGATATGCCATAAATTGCGTGACATTGGCATAGCTGGAAAACTTGGAGTGTGGTTATATGACTTCCTGAAAGATAGGAGTCAGGCAGTAGTGGTTAATGGAGCCACCTCTATGAACACACAAATAGTGAGTGATGTTCCACAGGGCACTGTTTTGGGACCACTGCTTTTTATAGTGACCCTCTCAGATATGCCGTCAAATTCCCTGGTAGCCACCCTTGCAAGCTATGCAGACGATACGAAAGTCTCGCAGAAAATACAGAACCCCAGTGATGTTGCACACCTGCAGCAGGAGTTGGATTCAATCTACAGATGGGCTGATGATAATAATATGCAGTTTAATGCTGAAAAATTCCAGGCCCTGCGCTACCAGCATCGAAAACTGAATATTAAACTTACAGGATACACTGGTCCACAGGGAATTTCAATCCCAGAGATTCTGTGAGGGACCTGGGTATCGACATGAGTGAGGATACCTCTTTCCAAGTACACATTACTAGGATGGCGACAAAGTGCAGACGACTGGCTGGATGGATCCTAAGAACATTCAGAACCAGAGATAAGGAAACCATGATGGTCCTCTGGTGGACATTCGTCCTCAGCTGCCTGGATTACTGCTCATAGCTATGGTCACCCACCAGTGTGAAATTAACAGTGGACCTTAAAGCAATCCAGAGAAGATTCACAAAGAAGATCGTCTCTTTGCAACAGCTCAGCTACTGGGAAAGGTCGAAACAGCTAAGACTCTGCTCACTGGCGAGAAGACGGGAGAGGTATGCAGTAATATATGTCTGGAAGATCCTGGAAGGAATTGTGCCAAATTTTGGCATTGTAAGCTACACCAATGCTAGAACGGGACGACACTGCATAGTGCCAAAGATCCCAGCAATGCCATCATGCTTCAGGACCAGCTTCTGCAACAGCCTGGGTTTCAAGGGCCCACAGCTTTTTAATATTCTCCCAAAGAGTCTGAGGAACTTACATATATATATATATATATATATATATACATATATACGACAGGCTTCTTTCAGTTTCCGTCTACCAAATCCACTCACAAGGCTTTGGTCGGCCCGAGGCTATAGCAGAAGACACTTGCCCAAGATGCCATGCAGTGGGACTGAACCCGGAACCATGTGGTTGGTTAGCAAGCTACTTACCACACAGTCACTCCTGCGCCTATATATATATAAATATATATGTATACATAGAAATATATATATTTATGTATGTATCGTATGTGTATATATAAATAGATATATATATAAATATATATATATATATACATATATATCTATACATATATACATATGTGCTATATGTATGTATCTGTATATGTGTGTACACACACATATATATATATATATATGTGTGTGTGTGTGTATTATGTATTTATCTGCATGATATACATGCACATATATATATGCATATATGTATTATATATGTATTAGTACGATATATATATATATATATATATATATATATATATAGATAGATGGATATATGTATTTGTAATATGAAAGAAAGTGTGGAACTCTCTGGATCCAGCACCAAGACAAAGAAGATTGACTCGATGCAAAAGATAGCCTACTGGGAGAGGCTGCAGGACCTGAGTGTCTATTCCCAGAGGTGAAGATGTGAGTTAAATGCGGTGTTATATATATTGGATGATGTTAGTTTCCCATTGTGGAATTGAGAGCTATACCAATCCCTGAACTGGATTGCACTGTATCGTACCAAACAGCCTGTCTTACTCATCTAAAATAAGGACACAATACTACAATAGTCTCTGTTTGAAGGGCCTGCGATTGCTCACCATCGTGCCAGGCAACCTTAGAGATCTACATGGTGTTGATGTGCAAGTTTTCAAGAAATGTCGGGACAGGTTTCTATGAGATACCAGATGAACCCACACTGTGGCAGAAAACACAAAGAGGAGTAGCTCTGTCCAGTTTGCTATTTCACCAAGAACAATACCAAAAAGAACACCGAGTTACTACAGGTGGTGCTCCAACATGACCTCAGCCCTGGAATGAAACCAGTAAAAGATAAAAGGTATATATATATATATATTATATATATATATATAGTAATATTATTATTAATAATAATAGTAGGGAATATAATTCCAAACTTACAGGGAAAAATTCAATT
>NC_043000.1:87021349-87048849 GCF_006345805.1 Octopus sinensis
TCCTGATCATTTTCTTTCCCAGTCTTTTCCAGTCTTCAAAAAAGGAAAGAAATCTCTTGCAGTGAACTACCGTCTGATTTCACTCACTTCTCATATCATTAAAGTATTTGAGAGGGTGGCGAGATCGCAAATAACTCACTTCCTCGAAGACAACAATCTGCTGAACCCCGACCAGCATGGTTTCCATGATGGCAGGGACTTACTGTCGCAGCTTCTGCACCATTTTGACGACATCTTAAAAGCATTGGGAGAGAGCTCCAAAACTGACGTCATATACCTTGATTTCAGCAAGGCATTTGACAGAGTGGACCACAAAATCCTGCTGAAGAAGCTGTCCAACATTAGAGTTCGTGGAAAGTTGCTGCAGTGGATAAAGTGTTTCCTGATGAACAGAACCCAACTTGTTATGTTTGAGAGAATACAATCCAGCTCAGCCAAAGTCACTAGTGGTGTCGCACAAGGTATTGTTTTGGGCCCACTCCTCTTCATTATTTACATCAACAACATAGATGTCATCAAACATTCAACATTGAAAATCTATGAAGATGATTCCAAACTCCAGAAAGCCACAAACAGCATGAGAGACCGAACATACCTTCTGTCAGATCTGGTTGCTATTGTCTAATGGGCAGAAAAAAACAATATGTTTTTAAATGAAAATAAGTTTGATTTGGTCCACTTTGGAAAAGAGGAAACTCTGAAATTACCATATGCTCTTCCCTCAGGTGACTCCCTAGTGTCATCCAACAAAACCAGAGACCTTGGAGTAATTGTTGATAACAATCTAAGCTGGAATTCCCACGTAAACAGCAAGATGTGCACCTGGATTCTGAGAACTTTCTGGTCTAGAGATGCCTACACCATCATCCTTCTCTATTCTACTTTTGCCCAACCCCACCTTGAATACTGTTGCCCACTGTGGTCACCGCCCCCCATACGAAGCAGCTCATTATAAAAGTAGAAGCACTTCAGTGGTCAATAACAAGAAAGATAGACAGCATGAGAGGCATTGATTATTGGGGTCAACTAAAAAAACTCAATCTCTACTCTCAGTAATGCCACTGGGAGCGCTACATCATTTGTGTTATGTGGAAAATATTCCTTCAATATTGCACAAATGATTTTGGCATCAATTTTAAAATCCATCCAAGACTTGGCCCCAGTGCTATCCGCCCACTACAAAAATCAAACTCAGTACACATAGCAACATTATGTCACAATTACTTTATCTCAACTGGTCCAGCTCTCTTTAATACCATACCAAAATATGTCAAAACAGAAACGGATTCCATAAAATTCAAATGTTCAGTGGACCACTTTCCTCCAAAAATCCCAGACTAGCCTCCTACACCTGGATATGTCTCCAACAATAATAACTCTTTGCTAGAGTGGGCTATGGTACCCCATATATGACTAAAAGACTTTACCAGGTGGTGCTATTAAGTTAGACATGGCCTGGGCCTATACTGGCTGAAACCTATCAAAGTTATATCTATATGTACACCAAGTTGGATGGAGCTGCTCTTCTTTGTGTTTCCTGCCACATGTATCTCAGATAGAAACCTGTCCAGATGTTCCGTGAAAACTTACAAATTAACACTAACGAAGGTTGCCTGGAAGGATGTTGAACAATTGTGGGACTTTGAAACCCAAACTATTGCTGTACTGTGTCCTTATTTTAGATTGAGAAGACAGGATCTTTGGTATGATGCAATGCTGTCCAGTTCAAGGATTGGTATAGCTGTCAATTCCAGAATTGAGAGCTAAACCCTCCAAGATCTTCCAAATATATATCACAGCATATCTCTCTCATCTTCTCTCCAAGGAATAGAGACTCAGCTCCTTTAGCCTCTCCCAGTAGCCCATCTTTGGGATCGAGTCAATCTTCTTTGTGTATTGGCACTGGATTGGTTCAAGTTCCACAGTTTGTTTCATACTTTCTGGAGACCATAGTTGGGAGCAGCAGTCCATCAGCTGAGAACAAAAATCTTCCATAGGGGTAGCAGGGCTTCCCTTTTTCTGGTTCTGAATGTCCTCAGAATCCAGCCAGCCACTTCCCTGCACAATGTTGCCATCTTGGTAATATGTGTGTGGAATGTTGGATCATTGCTCATGTGAACCCTCAGGTCATGCACCAACTCTGACTCTGGGATCATACTACCTTCTGGTCCAATGAATTCTGATTTTAGCCTGGTGTTGGACTGATAGAAAAAAATACCTTAGAAATGAGAACCCAGGTTCAAAATTTCCCCAAGAGACCTGATGAAGGTTGGAGAGTATATTAGCTGAAACATTGTGTTAACAACAAACAAGATGAGGACAAATATCTGTCAAATGTAAATAATGTACAATGTTCATAGATGTATCCCTAAAAAGACAGAGTGGCCATGGCTGGAATACTTTTGGTTGTATCTTGATAAAGATTGAGCTAGGGATAAGCAACAACAACAAATTAGCAATAATTTTCTTTAATTGTGTCAGAATTTTTGTTTTTGATCTATTGTATTCAAAAATCTATTATTTATTAATTTATCCTTGGTTTGTTTATTGCAGGTTGGTGAATGTTGATTGAATTGACGACTGAATATTTCAGCCTTGTTTGAAATTACTAATCCTTTATAAGGAATTGCAACTTCAACACATACACACATACCCAGTTTTTAAAAAAATGGTTCTGTTTTATTTGTTATTCCTGACAGTTGATGTTATAAGTACTCTTCAACAGGAGTACTTGTCCTTCCAAAAGAAAAAGAAAAGAAAAGAGACTTAAATGTGCACAAAAGAAATTTCAGTGTTTTCTATTCTAATGTTTAAACTTGAAAATGTTTATCTTTGTTAACCGCTGAAAACATCTTTCAGTGGATTTAGTTTATTTTGATTAACAAATGATCTCATATTTGAAACATATGAAAAAGAAATCAAACAAAAATAAAACTATTAACCTGTAATTCATTGAATTCTTTCCTCTCCTCCACATTGTTTTTGCTCTCCTTCTATAACAAATTCACCTTTATGTTAACTTAAAATTATTGTTTAATGTTAGGGAAAGTATTTTTTTTAAAGAATATTTCAAAGATGATATATTATCATCTAAGTTAAAACTGAAACCATGTGAACAGTATTGATGTCTTACTTAAACAGAAAACCTACAGTGTTCATTTGTGATGGTGGTTTATTACATACACATATAACATGCATACCCAGTGTTTTATATATATATATAATTAATAATAGAAGGGTAATACTTATTAATTAAATTAATTAATTAATTAATAATTTTACCAAGTAGATCAGTACATTATCCGCATAATTATAATTAGGGTTCAGCTAATTGCTTCAACACATACTGAATTTAGAAATAGGAGTTAAAATTCCTTTTCTGCTACTATAAGAATCTCCATGACGGTAAACATAGTTTTTTTACAAATGCAAAGAGAGAAAACAATGAATCGACATGACTAGGATTAATTATATATGCATTTCGAGATTAAAGTAATTTAATTTAAATTACTTTAATCTCAAAACGCGTATATAATTAATCCTGGTCATGTTGATTCATTGTTTTCTCTCTTTGCATTTGTAAAAAAGTATGTTTACCATCATGGAGTTTCTTATAGTAGCAGAAAAGGAATTTTAACTCCTATTTCTAATTCAGTATGTGGTGAAGCAATTAGCTGAACCCTAATTATAATTGTATATATATATATATATATATATATATATATATATATATATATATATATATGTATGTGTATGTATGTGTATGTATGTATGTATATGTATGTATATGTATATATATATGTATAATATATATATATATATATGTATATATATCATCATCATTTAGCATCTGTTTTCCATGCTATGCATATGTATGTATATATATATGTATTCAAAGTCATATTCACAAAAATGAAATCTATCCATTCACTCTCCTATACATAATTCATTTGTTCTTCTGGGTATAAGATTGACCCTTTTGTTACCATGTTTCTGATGAAATACATTTTGTTTCAATTCATTTTGAAAGTATTGGAGAATTTAGTAAAATAATTTTGTCATTTTTAAGTTGGTTTTTAGAACATAGATTAGCATGAAGTTCTCAAGACAGTCTCAGTTTTGATAGTTTTAACACTTTTACTATCATATTTCTGTTGGCCATTCACTATCTTTGTTTCCATTAATTTTGAAGATATTGAAGAATTTAGTAAAATAACTATTTCATTATTAAGCCCTTGTTAAGAACATAAATTACATGAAATTTTGATGAAAGGTTTTTTTTTTTAGATCACTTTAAAACAGTTCACATCACGCTTGGAATATCTATTTAAAACAAAATGTATTTATTGCTTCATTTTACTACTTTTCTTTCCAAACAGTTTATAAAAGAAAAAAAAACTGTATCTAATATTTAAAAAGTATTCATAAAAACAAAATAATTCATAAATTTTTGTGTATTTTCCATTTTTGATATTTTCCATCAGACGCTGTTTAAATTTCTTATTCTTTTGTAAATTATTCTGTTTATAAGACATTTAAAGTTGACATTAACAGACATAATGTATTTTATTTATTATAATAATAATCATTATTATTAAAGTGGTGGGCTTGCAGAACCATTAGCATGCCAGACAAAATGCTTAGCAGCATCTCGTCTGAGTTCAAATTCTGCCAAGGTCAACTTTGCCTTTCATCCTTTTGAGGTTGGTAAGACAAGTACTAGTTGAGCACTGGGGTTGATGTAATTGACTAAGCCCCTTCCCTGAAATTGCTGGCATTGTGCCAAAAATTGAAACTGTTGTTATTATTATTATTATTATTATTATTATTATTATCATCATCATCATCCTTTTTCTGTATTTTCATCTGTATTTTATTTTTAAAATGTACACACACACAATAAACCCTGCACACTAGTCATTGATTAATAAGTTTTTGAGAAAGAACTTTTGTATTTTTAACAATACAGTTCACCGGTGAATTTCAATAAAAATTATTTAATTATATTATTTAGTAATTCAATATATATATATATATATATATATATATATACACACACACACACAGGAATTATATGTAATCTATATCAAGTTTCATGGTTGGTTAGTGCATTAATTGTACAGGCTTGTATAGTGTGCTGTGCATCATTTGAAAATTATTCAGGCTCAAATGATTTTTGCAAGCCTGAACAATAGCTGAATCCTGCATGCTATGCTATACAAGCTGCCTTTTACTGTTAAGTTACTGCACTATTTGAGCATAAAACTTGAGGTAGCTCATGTATAAATAACTTTTTTATTTATTAAAGGATATTCATCTCTTGCTGGATTGAGTACTGCTTTTGCTGATCTTATCAACAAGTGAACAGAACTGTGTGTGTGTATGGATGTATATATTGCACATAATATACACATTATAGCATATGAAGCTATACAATGTTACCTATCTTATATAATATATTATCTGACATTTTGGGGAAATATAAGTTAAAAAATAAATTTAAAAAGTTTAAAAACCATTTTAACATGTGATTTAAAAATAAACTATAAGAATGTATTTCTAGTTGTAACTTATTACAATTGTTGGTTTATATTGGTATTTAAAAGAAACAACTTTACACTCTCATCATAGTTATATGACTAGGCACAGGAATGGTCCTGTGGTTAGGCAGTTTGCTTCTCAACTCTATTGTTTCAGTCCTACTGTGTGTCACATTGGGCAAGTGTCTTTTATTGTATTCCCAGGCTCACAAAGCCTTGTGGGCTACAAATGAATGTCATTCATTTCTAGTATTCTGCAAAAACATATCTGACCATGGGGAAAATATTACCTTACTTAGCTATAAATGAAAGTTGGCACCTTGCCACAGAAAATCTGCCTCAATAAATGCTATCCAACCCATGCAAGCATGACAAAGTGAACATTAAAATTAATAATAATATTAAAAATTTTTTAAAATTTCTCAAATTTTTCAGCAGTAATTTTCTTCAAAGTTCTGGTGTGAAAACTTACAGAAATATTCTATGAAATTAATTTAAAGCTTTCATTTATTCTTTATTTACTATATTGCTTCTTAATAAGTATACTTAACTTAGCAACTGTATTTCTTACATATTTACCTCTGTGAGATAATTAGACATTTAATTTTATTTAGTTGATTATTTGGTTAACCATTTGATAACATCCAGGTATGGCTGTGTACTTAAGAAGTTTGCTTCCCAGTCACATGGTTTCAGGTTCAGTTCCACTGTATGCTGCCCATTGCCATGTGAGTGAATTTAGTAGATGGAAACTGGAAAATAGCCTCTGGTGATAGGTTGTAAGGGATATATTGCAAATAGCGTTATACTAGTTTTTAGCTCGAATAAATAAGTTAAATTAAATTGAATAGACCATTGGTTACATTTGGAGGGAGTGAAGAGTAGTCATATTTTTAAACAAAGTAAAATATACTAATACAATGACATCTCCTATGGAAAGGAATAAAAATATTTTTAAAATGTGAAAGCTGTGTAGGACTTGAAACCTTTTCTCATCGATACCTTGGTGAAATTACACAGTGTAACAAAATTTTAATTTTTCTTGTCTTTGGTCAGTAAGTGTTATTTCCTATTTACTTCTGTTTAGAAATTAAAGGAAATGACGTATTATTTCTTTCAAACTTTGCTTTTGTGACCTGGACATCAATATTTTGAAACTGACCTACTTTGCATTACATTTCACACAGATTCAGTACTGAGTTGCTGAAGCAGAATTATCGTTGTAGCTAATATTCTGCTCAATACCACTGATTTGCTTGTCAATTGCTTGACCTTAACCATGTATATCCTTTACAGTATCTTCTTTATTTATTACTATCTTTACATCTGCTGAAAAGATAGAGAAAAAGATGGTGATGAGGTGTTAGGAAGTACCCTCAAAGTACAAGGATAGAGTAAATATGTGTGTATAATTATATGTGTGCGTTTGGGTTTGTGCCAGGGAGAAGTACCACTGATGCTATATTTCTGGTAAGACAGCTGCAGGAGAAATTCCTAGCCAAAGATAAATCTTTGTACTTGGCTTTCATTGACATGGAGAAAGCCTTTGACAGGGTTCCCCGATCCCTTATCTGGTGGTTAATGCAGAAAGTAGGGACAGATGAGTGGTTAGTAAGAGCCGTACAAGCCATGTACAAGGACACTGATAGTAAGGTGAGGATTGGCAATGATTATAGTGAAGAATTCCGGGTAGATGTAGGGGCTCACCAAGGATCAGTCCTCAGCCCTCTCTTATTCATCATAGTCCTCCAGGCAATAACAGAGGAATTCAAGACAGGCTGCCCCTAAAAGCTCTTCTATGCTAATGACCTTGCTCTAATAGCTGAGTCACTACCAGAACTAAAGTGACCTTTAGCATTCAGATTACTCTGTCAAATGTAATGCTTATTTATTTACATTATTTTGAATTAATTTATTATTTCAAAGTCTTAAGACTTTGATAATGTGACTGTTTATTACTAGAAGGACATAGTGGGGTAGGTTTGAGAGGTTAGATCTAGTCAGTTTGGATATAAAACAGGTGGGATGAATATGGCTGGTTTAACCCATTCATTACTGTATTTATTTTGAGATGCTCTGTGTGTCTTTCAATTACTTTAATAACAAAGAATTTAGTAAAATAACTTAGTTATCATTCAGCTAGTATTAGGAACATAAATTGTGACTCAAGTTTGGTGGAAGATTTTAATTCAAAACTTATGAAAACAAGACATTTGTACTCAGAGTCAGAGCTGGTTTCAGCCAGGTTGGTATCGAAAGGGTTAAATGTCAAAGGGTTATTCTTTTAATCCCTGAATGAATGAAAACAACAAAGCAGTGTTAGCATCTGCCAGGCTGTCTAGTGAGTAGAAAACCTATCATCATCACAGACGCTTAATGTCCACTTTATCATATTCATTGCATTGGTCAGATGGAGTTTGTTGAGGTAGATATCCTTCAGCCAGGGAGCCAGTGAGATGTCCTTCTTGTTGCCAAACCTTTGTTGCATTTTCCAAGCAAGGTAATATTTCCCCATGGCCAGAGATGTTTTTTTCATGGAAGACTGGAAATGAACAACCACATTTGTATGATGATACTCATTTAGAGTCATCACATGATGTCAATACAGGGATACACACATACACCTACCACCACCATCACCACCGCACATATATAGGAGGGACTTTTTCACTTTCTGTCTACAAAATCCACTTACAGGACTTTGGTTGACCTAAGGCTGTAGTAGAAGACACTTGCCTGCCTGCCTGTATGCATATATATATGTATGTATCTACATTTATCTGTCTATGAATAAATATAGGTATGTACGCACATATATATATGCATAAATATATATGTATGCATGCACATGCATATATATATATGCATGTATGTATATGTAGGAAGTCAACGATGAAAGGCTTGAGTGTCAGGTTGAGAAATTTTAAAATACAATCTTTTAGAAATAATGCAACTCACCATTTATTTTATTTATATTTCAGACCATCCCACCTTCCTAAAAAAATTTTATTAACTAATTAAGATGAGATAACAGTTAAGAAATGTTACTGAATGAAATGGCTATTGTATTTAACTTTACAGTTTATCTTAATGTAAAATATTTGTAAAATATATACTAAGTTTTATGATTCAACATACAGACTCTGTGTGTGCATATATATATAAGTGCAAACAAGCTCATACTGAAAAAGCAGTCAAAAACATGGACAAGAAAATTTAAAAAAGAATATCTTCAATGAAAGCTTATTATATAAACCTCCAACCTTTTCTTTTTATTATGAAGTTTAGATACAAGCAAAGAAATTCAATATATTAACAAAAAAAAAACAAAATAAAAAAAGCAGACCAACAAAACATTATAGAATCTCAATAACTCTTTTTGACAATCATTATGAAATTGTATACTGTTATTTTCTTCAAAATTAAAAAAATAAAATGTTTAAATTGTATTCTTTTTGTCAGAAAACAGCCAAATTGTCTTGAAGACTGTACCAAAGACACACTTGGTGTATCACAAAAATCTAATATGCCTTGTACAAGATAAAATTACTTACTTTACACTTGACTAAACTAGTTTTAGTTGTTTTCTTTTTTATGAAATTAATTCACTACATGTTTTATTTTGTTCTTGTGCGATATATATATAGGGAAATCCCCCATCCCATCAGGAATCACTGCTGCATTGCTTAAAATATATGGTGGTGTAGGTTATGGTCTAGTCACCCGTATTGTAAATCAGCTGGTTCACAAAGGAGTCATTCCCAATGATTGGTATAGCAGCACTATAATCACCTGCTACAAAGGTAAATGTGCTGCCTTAGACAGAAATAATTACAGAGGTATCAAATTGTTGGATCAGGTGATGAAAGTTACAGAGAGAGTCATAGCCCAACTAATTAGGGAGAGAGTTAGCTTAGACGAGATGCAGTTTAGTTTTGTGCCAGGGAGAAGCACCACTGATGCTATATTTCTGGTAAATTGTCTCAAAGACACTTGGTGTATCACAAAAATCTAATATGCCTTGTACAAGATAAAGTTACTTACTTTACACATGACTAAACTAGTTTTAGCTTTTCTTTTCTTTTCTTTTTTATGAAATTAATTCACTACCTGTTTTGTTTTTGTGCAATATATATACATACATATATATATATATATATCAATAATAAAAGGGTAAAATCAATTAATTATTAATTAATTTCACCAAGTAGTGTTCAGTATGTAAAAGGACCATTCAAGGTATATTCAAAATATTACGTTATATAATTAGGGCTCAGTAAAATAATTTACTTTACCACATACTGAAACTTTTAGAAATAGCAGCCAAAAAGTTTTTTTAGCCATTTCTTCTACTATAAGAAAAGTCTCCCAGATAGTGTTTACTCAAAAATAATTCCCGTAGATATGGAGGGAAAAACAAAATATAACATGTACAAAGATCATTTGAGAACGTTAATGTTTCTAGATTGTCGAATTAAAATTCGACATTTCTTTCGTCAGCTCAACATTTCTTAATTTGGATTTGAAAGCACTAAAAATTGAACATACCCGTCTGATATGAGTAACCTCAGACAAATCATCTCCAAACTGCCAGTGCCAGCAAATTCAAAACGTATGAGTGAAGATTCG
Source organism: Octopus sinensis (assembly GCF_006345805.1). Classification (NCBI taxonomy): domain Eukaryota; kingdom Metazoa; phylum Mollusca; class Cephalopoda; order Octopoda; family Octopodidae; genus Octopus; species Octopus sinensis. Next base: position 87,031,519 of record NC_043000.1, read on the forward strand.
TATTCTTCCTGCTTCCATCCACGTGAGTTATAGAGTAAACAGATTATTACGGTGAGAACCGCAGTAAAGAACAGGGAGAAAGGAATTGTATTATCAATAATAAAAGGGTAAAATCAATTAATTATTAATTAATTTCACCAAGTAGTGTTCAGTATGTAAAAGCGCCATCCAACCAAAATGCAAATATATGGGAAACTACCACCTGTGTCATCTCTTGTGAAAAGTAGGAGAGTCCAGTTTGCTGGACATTGTTGTAGAGCTGAAAAAGAAGTAATTTCTACTCTTCTCCTCTGGAAGCCATCTACTCGCAGTACCAGAGGGCGCACACTCTCCTACCCTGATGTAATCTCCAGGGATACAGGCATCCAGCAACAGGACCTCCGTAATGCCATGATGGACCGTGAAGTCTGGCGTAGCATGGTAAATTCCATTGTCTCGACCACGGTCGAACAATGACGATGATGATGTATATTCAAAATATTATGTTATATAATTAGGGCTCAGTAAAATAATTTACTTTACCACATACTGAAACTTTTAGAAATAGCAGCCAATCTTCACTCGTACTTTTTGAATTTGCTGGCACTGGCAGTTTGGAGATGATTTGTCTGAGGTTACTCATATCAGACGGGTATGTTCAATTTTTAGTGCTTTCAAATCCAAATTAAGAAATGTTGAGCTGACCAAAGAAATGTTGAGTTTTAATTCGACTAATCTAGAAATGTTAACGTTCTCAAATGATCTTTGTACATGTGATATTTTGTTTTTCCCTCCATATCTACGGGAATTATTTTTGAGTAAACACTATCTGGGAGACTTTTCTTATAGTAGAAGAAATGGCTAAAAAACTTTTTGGCTGCTATTTCTAAAAGTTTCAGTATGTGGTAAAGTAAATTATTTTACTGAGCCCTAATTATATAATATAATATATATATATGTATATATATAAGTTTTAGAAAAACATAAATCCAGAGAAGCACACTCTAAGAAGTAGAGCAGTCTATATTTTTCCCTGGTGAAGGCCAGTTTATGGGGTTACCCTGGGTTTCCCATCCATAAAGGGTTTAACTTTATGGCATATCGTCAGACCCCAAGACCTGTTGACCTATGAGCTCTTTAAAATATGGAGGAGAAAGTCTGGATTATCTCCTTTTGCCAATGGCTATTGACTTCTGGCTGCACTGTCATTGATCAGCTGTGAGAGTAAATGATAGGGGATTATCTGCCTCTCCCATTAGCTATCAACTTCTGGTGGTTCCCAAAAGGCCAGCAGAGAAATCTCCTAAAGTGCAAACATGGCCTGAAAATCTCTATTCTGGAGTTAAGTATAGTCCCTGGCTCAAGTGAGTCCCTTAGGATTCTCATGTCTTCAGCTATGCATAACTTGCAGTGTTCGTCCCATCAATGTAGGGGCATGGGTTTTTGAGGATTTTTCTTGAGATCAAGTGTGGTACTCCATTGTCTTTTAGTTGCCAAACATGGATGGCCAGTGATGTTACATATCTCCTTTCCGGGACTCTGAGGGAGGATTGATGGTAGGAAAAATGTTTCTTGAATGAATTTTCAGTACAACCAATATATTACTGTGGACGTGAGATCTCGGAACTGTACCTATTATTGTTGTTGTTGCCACTGTTGCTGCTGCTGCTGGCAAAAAAGGGCCTCTTTCTCAGAGTGAAAGGCAGATTGTATGATGCCTGTGTACAAAAAGCTATGCTATATGGCAGTGAAACATGGGCTGTGACAGTTGAGGACATGGGTGGGCTTGAAAGAAATTAAGCCAGTATGCTTCGCTAGATGTGCAATGTCAGTGCGCATGTTTGACAGAGTGTAAGCATCTTGAGAGAATAGTTAGGCATAAGAGGGATGACTGCGCTAGTTTGGTTATGTGATGCACATGGATGAGGACGACTGTGTACAGAAGTGCTGATCTCCAACTGTGGAGGGAACCTGTGGTAGAGATAGACCCAGGAAGACATTGGACAAAGTGGTGAAGTATGATCTTTGAACTTTGAATCTCGCAAAGGCAATGACTAGTGACAAGTCCTCTGTGATACACTGTGCTTGAGAAGATCTGTCAAGCCAAGTGAAATCATAGTTATGGCTGATGCTGGTGTCATGTAACTGGCATCTGTGTTAGTGGTGCGTAAAGAGCACCTTTTGAGTGTTGGGCCTCACAGAGGCAAAAAGGCTGAGTTCTTTTCAAGCATTGGACCTTGTTTGGGTTTGCCATTTATTATGATCAATTCCTTTCCTCTTCATTTTTCTTTTTGCAAATCTTTGAATCTCAGTCTAGGTCTTCCAAGGTTTCTTTTCCCCTTGCATAGTTGGGAGTAAAGGATTTATCTGGGGAGTCTGTTGTTCATCCTATGTACATGACCCAACCAATGTAAATTTCTATCAATGAAAATTTCCATCATAGTTGATAACTAACTACTCAAGATATTCTGCAATGGGACTGAACTCAGGATTATGTGGTTGCAATGCAAGCTTCTTCATCACATGCCTATACTTACAATGATTGAATAAGTGAATGTAAATTGTAAGGTAATTGGGTTCCTCTGAAGGATCTCTGGAGTAGTGTTACTTGACATGATGTATATCTCGGAGATCAGGAAATCTCTCCAGGTTGGACCTTTACTTTTCTATATTGAGACATCTGGTATTACAGACATGTGTTATAATGTCACAACAGGCAGGAGACACAGGGATAGACCAAGAATGAAACAGTTGGATAATATCCATAGTCTGTGATGGCCACACATGGGAATCTAGTCAAAAAAGTGTAATGATGGTTGCTTCTGATAGGAACTTAAAGGGGAGGTGCTTGAGGATTCTACCCTCATGACTCTCCCAGGAATAGTGGAAGAAAATGGAGGGATGATTATAAAGCTAATGACTTTATTGGGGAAAAACTAATATCATTCTGGAGTAGATGGTGTCTGATATTTAATTATGGTTCCAAATTAAAAAATGGTATGAAATTCTAAATCCTCTAAATATATATATTAGCAACAGAAGCAGTATTGATACCGAGATCACACCCACTTAAACATGGATGTTTTGTTAGAATAAACTATAGTGTGGTAAAGAGAAAAACGACTTGTTTTAAATCTCTGAGTGAGAGATATGCAGTAACAGTACTGAATAGTAAAGTTTGTTTGCCAACATAATTTGGCAGTCCTATACAAGGATGGTGTTACTGTCTTTTAGCCCCAGGAAAACATCTTTTCCAGTTGGTTATTGGCACACAGTTTGTGCCCGTATAGTATATGCAAGGGAGGTAATCGCTCCCATATCTAGCCTTACATGATACTCACAGACCTAGGTTTCTGAGTGGTTACCTGTCCTCAGTGTGAGGTAATCGGTGGCTAGTGATGAAGGGCACAAACTGTGTGCCAATAGCCAACAGGAAAATATGTTTTCCTGGGGATAAAAGACAGTAACATCATCCTTGTATAGGACTGCCACATTATGTTGGCAAATAAACTTTACTATACCGTGGCAGATTTGGCTTTTGGTGCAAAATGCACTCTTGTTTATAAACAATAAACAAGAGTGCATTTGTGCCCCCAAAAGTCAATTTGAGAGTTTCTCTCATGGTAACTACTGCAGTATAGCTTCCTCTAATAATACATGCATGTTTAAGTGGGCATAAATATTATCTCTCTAAACTTGCTAAGAAAATAACTATTATCTGACTTATACCATGCTTTCGCTATTTACAATATTTTAAAAATTAAACCTTATATACAAGTATTAGAATATTTCAGTTACCACATCTTTCTTTGTCTCTTATTTGGAAGTCACTTACCAGTAACCTATGTTGAGTGGTACATTCTTTATGAAAGAAGGGAAGGACTAAGTATTTACAACCATCTGTTTATCTCAAGTCCTTGCATGTTCACCTGTTTCAAAGGTAATCAAATGTCTGACTGAATTCTTGAAATTTATGTTACAGAGAATTAGTTTATTTGCATCACAGAAATTCAAACACTGTGACTCCTCAGCATTCCTAGAATCATATTTCATAACAACTGTATACTCCAGAGTAGCCATCATGGCTGCCTGACATGTCCATACAGGTATGAAAATGTGTTGTCATTTATTATTGATATTTTTTGTTACAGAATCTCAAAGCAATTCTTTTCATATCAGTCAGTCTTAATCCATAAGTAGAGTTTCCATTGTGCTACTTACAAATGATTTAATCTTGATTTTCCTGTCATATATTTTGGTTACTTTATGTACTTGGCTTCTTTGTCACAAGTAAAACTACCTCTCTTTTACCTACCCATAAAAATTTGAATTTGTGTTCTTTGCCTATGAGGTTATCTGGCTGAGGTGCCTCTCCCTCTCATTTCTTGCTAGGATTACACATCTACTCATCTCTGATCAGCTTTATAATCACACAAGATCTACCTTTCATCGTGCTAAACTTGATAGCTACAACCGAGGTTCTCGTAGTAGATGGCCTGATTTTCAAGGCCTGTTGTCTATAAATGGAAGGAAGTGTGTAATCTTTGACAATAGTTGAAGAATTCTGGCACATGGTCAGTTGGTTCCACCTGACCATCCAACCACACTAATATGGTAAGTGTCAGCCCTATGCAGTTAGACTTTATCAGTATATAGGAATATTTCTTGTTTTAGGTTTTGGTTTTAAAATTCAGAATATGATGTGAGAGACTTGGCTGCTGTTTGTAGCAGATAGAGTGACCTCATAGAAAAGTAAACATCTAGTGAAATGTTTTAATAAATAATATAGATTCCAACTTATTTCAATGAGATGATGTCAATATAAATCAAAAGCATATCCTTTAATGAACCAACAGAGTTCTTATATGTTGCTCCAATTGTTAGAAATAGAAATTAAATTACGCCCTACCAATTTGAAAAAGAAGAGACACTTCTATATCATTACTAAGCATTTCAACATGAAACAAAATAAAAAAAAATACCCTACTGCATATGAATACATATACAAGTTGTCCTTAAAGTCTGAACACAGGAAATCTCATTAACTATATATTTTTAACCTATATATATATGCTATATATATTTTATATGTGATATTTTACCTATATATTTTATATTCAATGAAAATCACAGATGCAATGCACTTAATGGAATGCATAAAGAGTGAATATGCCCAAATTAACGACAGTGTGGAGTTATTGCATCGGGTTCATGTAAAATTTGCAAAGTGCATTGACCTTTGCGTCACATCATCATTATCGTTTAACATCTGCTTTCCATGCTGGCATGGGTTGGACGGCATGACTGAGGACTGGCGAGCCAGAAGTCTGCATCAGGCTCCAATCTGATCTGGCAAAGTTTCTACAGCTGAATGCCCTTCCTAACACCAACCACTCTGAGAGTGTAGTGGGTGCTTTTTACGTGCCACCGGCATGAAGGCCAGTCAGGTGGTACTGGCAACGACCATGCTCAAAAGGTGTTTTTTTACATGCCACCTGCATGGAAGCCCGTCCGGCGGCAATGGCAACAACCACGTTTGAATGTTGTTTTTCATGTGCCAGTAAGGCGATGCTGGCAACAATCACGCTCGAATGGTGCTTTTTATGTGCTACTGGCATGAGAGCCAGTCAGCGGCCCTGGCAATGATCATGCTCAGATGGTGCTTTTAAGATTCCACTGGCGGATGAGTGCCTATCAGGCGGTACTGTCATCGGCCAATCAGCGATTTTGATTTCACTTTCCTCAACAGGTCTTTGCAAGCAAAGTTTATTGTCCAATGAATGAAGGGTACTCATAAGTGGGCTGATTGTACACCACTGGGATAGGCCATGAGTTATGGTCTCACTTGGCTTGTCGGGTCTTCTGAAGCACAATATATCTCCAAAGGTCTCAGTCACTAACTCTTGCCTTGGTGAGGCACAATGTTCGAAGGGTGTACTTCATCACCTTATCCCAGGTCTTCCTGGGTCTACCTCTTCCACAGGTTCTCTCAACTGCTAGGGTGTGACCCTTTTTCACACAGCTGTCCTCATCCATTCGCAACACATGACTATACCAGCGGAGTCGTCTACCAGCGCAAAATGAAGGAAATCATATTGAAGATATTATTTGTTAATATTCCAATTGAATAAAATGTTGAAGATTTTGCATTTATTTCTTGAAAATATACATTTTGCCTATGTGTCCAGACTTTAGGCACATCCTGTATAATATCTTCATTACTTCTTCCAATTTCAAGGTGGTGAATTGGCAAAATCGTTAATGCCTGGTGGTATTTGAGTATCTTTACATTTTGAATTCAAATTTCGCCAAACTCAACTCTACCTTTCATCCTTTTGGGGTCAATAAAATAAAGTACCATTCAAATACTAAGAGTCAATGTAATCGAACAACTTCCCTCCTCCTAAAATTGCTGGCCATGGACCAACATTTGAAACAAGTGTTATAATATATAGTCAAATCAAAAGGACCAATGAAAATAACAACATGCAATAAAAAGTGGCAATAAGAATGATGTAGCCCAGTGCTAGTTGTCCAACCCGTGCTAGCACGGAAAACGGACGTTAAACAATGATGATGAGAAAAAGATGGGATGGCCATTACTGCAACGTCATAGATCAGTTAGGGCTGTCCTACGGTTAAACAACAAAACATGCTTAATAGTTTCCAACAATTTAAGTGGTACCTCGGTAGCTCGTTAGGCCAATAATAAACACTAGTTTTATTTCAGTTCTTTATCATTCGACAATTGGTTTACTATTTAACTATGAATGCTCGATTAATTATTTGGCTAGTCAAACAATCTCAGAGCCGAAGATGACCTACAGTAGAGAGAGAGAGCATGTCATTGAAGAGGTCGCATAATTGGAGAGAAAAGGACTTCGACAAACATAACTGGGTACTTGTCTATTGTCGTGGTCCCGGTTTCGCACGCGCCAGACGTAGGTATTCGATACTCGAGATCCTACGAGGTGACTTGCGCATGCGCAGTGCAGAATTCGCGCATGCGCGTTACCACCCCCTAAAAAAAAAGGTGTTGGATTTCACTAAAAATATATATGTGTGTGTGTGTGTGTGTATATATAACATTTTCAATTTTACACAAAAAAATTACATAGTTGCTTTCCTCGCGGATTTACAGATAAATGAATTAATTACTATTTTACAGAATAAAATTAATGAATTAATTATATAAATTAAATAATTCTTGAAAATTAATTAATATTAATAATATTTTTTGAACAAAGTAAATAATTTATAAAACTTGGTTAATAATTTTTTTTACACAAACGCGAACGTATATAATTTGTGAAACTTTTTTTTTTTTTACAGACGTATATAATTTGGTAAACTTAATGAATTAATTTCTTCTCATCATCATCATCGTTTAACGTCCGTTCTCCATGCCAGCATGGGTTGGACGGTTCGACCGGGGATCTGGGAAGCCAGAAGGCTGCACCAGACTCCAGTCTTATCTGGCAATGTTTCTACAGCTGGATGCCCTTCCTAACGCCAACCACTCCGAGAGTGTAGTGGGTGCTTTTTACATGCCACCCGCACAGGTGCCAGGAGAGGCTGGCAACGGCCACGGTCGGATTGGTGCCAGTCGAGGCGGCTCTGGCATCGGCCACGATTCGGATAGTGCTTTTTACGTACCACCAGTCCAGGGGTCCTGGCATTTGCCGGGTACCACACTTGCCCCAACATGTCTTCGCAAGCAAAGGGGGTTGGCGTGGGTGCCTGTCGTGGGATGAGGTTCGATATCAACTTCGCTTGCCTCAACAGGTCTTTGTGTATAAATGTATAAATTTTTCGCACTAAATTCTTTCCGTAGAATTTATCAAAAAACGCGCAAAATTATTCCGTAGAATTTATCAAATTAAAAAACGCAAAATTAATATATTTTTTGAAATTGCAAATTATTTAGAATATAAAACAAATGAAGTTAAATTTTAAAAATAAATGTCATATACTTATACTCTGTAAGGTGCTGTGTTCACACTTCAATTTACTATTTTCTAGAAATGTTGCTTTTCTAATTGAAACAATTTTTCTCAATCTCCATTTAAAAGTCCATAATGCCTCTTGAACCATATCAAAATGAACAACTTTGAATTACGCGGCGGCGGTGGTGGTGGTGTGAGGTTCTAATTTTTTTTCTGATCTCTCTTTGCCCCCTCTTTATCTCAGTTGTTCATTCCGCTAATATTTAGAAAAATTTTCGCGCCCAATTTTTGTTGTCGCGGGAAAAGATGAACGATTTAAAATAAATATATCTTAATTGTAGTGTGAGAAAGTATATATATTCTGATGACAAAATATATTATCTTTCAAAAACATCCCAAATTTATAGACTATATCGTGTAGGTTTAAGAAATATATATATATATATATATATATATATATATATATATATAAGAGAATGAAACATCTTTCATCTGTCTCCCCACCACACCTCCATCTAGGGGGGCAAAGAGAGATCAGAAAAAAAATTAGAACCTCACACCACCACCACCACCGCCGCCGCCGCGTAATTCAAAGTTGTTCATTTTGATATGGCTCAAGAGGCATTATGGACTTTTAAATGGAGATTGAGAGAAAAATTGTTTCAATTAGAAAAGCAACATTTCTAGAAAATAGTAAATTGAAGTGTGAACACAGCACCTTACAGAGTATAAGTATATGACATTTATTTTTAAAATTTAACTTCATTTGTTTTATATTCTAAATAATTTGCAATTTCAAAAAATATATTAATTTTGCGTTTTTTAATTTGATAAATTCTACGGAATAATTTTGCGCGTTTTTTGATAAATTCTACGGAAAGAATTTAGTGCGAAAAATTTATACATTTATACACAAAGACCTGTTGAGGCAAGCGAAGTTGATATCAAACCTCATCCCACGACAGGCACCCACGCCAACCCCCTTTGCTTGCGAAGACATGTTGGGGCAAGTGTGGCACCCGGCAAATGCCAGGACCCCTGGACTGGTGGTACGTAAAAAGCACTATCCGAATCGTGGCCGATGCCAGAGCCGCCTCGACTGGCACCAATCCGACCGTGGCCGTTGCCAGCCTCTCCTGGCACCTGTGCGGGTGGCATGTAAAAAGCACCCACTACACTCTCGGAGTGGTTGGCGTTAGGAAGGGCATCCAGCTGTAGAAACATTGCCAGATAAGACTGGAGTCTGGTGCAGCCTTCTGGCTTCCCAGATCCCCGGTCGAACCGTCCAACCCATGCTGGCATGGAGAACGGACGTTAAACGATGATGATGATGAGAAGAAATTAATTCATTAAGTTTACCAAATTATATACGTCTGTAAAAAAAAAAAAAAGTTTCACAAATTATATACGTTCGCGTTTGTGTAAAAAAATTATTAACCAAGTTTTATAAATTATTTACTTTGTTCAAAAAATATTATTAATATTAATTAATTTTCAAGAATTATTTAATTTATATAATTAATTCATTAATTTTATTCTGTAAAATAGTAATTAATTCATTTATCTGTAAATCCGCGAGGAAAGCGACTATGTAATTTTTTTGTGTAAAATTGAAAATGTTATATATACACACACACACACACACACATATATATTTTTAGTGAAATCCAACACCTTTTTTTTTAGGGGGTGGTAACGCGCATGCGCGAATTCTGCACTGCGCATGCGCAAGTCACCTCGTAGGATCTCGAGTATCGAGTACCTACGTCTGGCGCGCGCGAATTCGCGTGTGAGAAACCGGGACCACGACAATAGACAAGTACCCATAACTGAATGATTTTAAAAAGTAAATCAATTGATGAATAATAAAAAATCAAAAAAGAACCAGCGCGTGTTTTTATTATAGGTAAAATGACCGCTCTCCCTGAAAATACAAAATTTGTTTCAATACACGAGTTCACATTCAGAATCTTGCAAATCAAATAATAACGATAAAAAAAAACGTTCAGGGGAAATAACGTCTGTTTTATGACAACAGTAAATAAATCAATACAGTGTTGCCTCCCCTGGTTTCATACCGGTCGGTAATCTGAAATGTAACTTGAAATCTTTACACCGGTATGTAGATATCTGAAAGGAAAAAAATCATTGATACATCTCCGTTACCTTCAAATACTTGAGATCTTGATATACTTAATAACCATAATAATTTAATGAAAATAAAAGTAAAAACACAAAATATCAAATGGCATTTCTTTTTATATAAAATATTTCCACTGTTACTAACTTATATAATCGTAAAAAGAAGAAAACAAAAGAACAGTGACTATCAAAGAGTTCATGACATAGACAAATAAAGTTTTCTCAGAGGTCATACTGACTCTTAGAACGTTTTTGGTAGAGCAAACGAGCTTCTTTCTCGATAGTACGGTGTTTAGCCTTGGAATATACATCATACATGACGTAAAAAAAGCCAGCAGATACAACAACTATTGACGTATAACCAAAAATCTTTAACTTCGGCGGAGCCATTGGTGAGACTTGAATACTAAAATTTAAAAACGTGAGGCATTCAAGACTAAAATATCAATAAGTTCTGGAATAACCTTGAGGTGGGGTTAAGTTTAATCCGTGTAGCTGCTTCTACTCCGATTCTGATTTTGATTCCTCAGTATTAGTGCACGCCTGCTTCTTCAATACTTCTTCATTGTATTTTTCAAAATTTGGTTTCCAAATATATATTCCACCAAGCACGCCGATTACGGTTGCAACAATTATTTGGTCCCAGCTCAGTCGACGACGAGGAAGAATTCGCATAGTTGACGAATCTGAAAGCGAACTGTAGTTATCTCCCTTGATATAACATCTTTTGCATTTAAAATATTTACCAGTTACTTCACTGTTACGAAGCGTCTCTATAGAAACTTACCGAATAACTGCTGTTTGTTTAGAACAAGCGGTCAAAACAGCGATATAGATGATGAGAGGGGAACCCGCGATCTTTTTGGTTTTTAAGATCGGCTTTCTGGAAGAAGTTTGGATTTATAAATAAAAAATTATTTTTGTTGATTACACCCCCTCCATACGCACACACACATACATTAGTATACCCGTGTCAAAAAAATGATGCTATTTTAAAACAAATTAACTGAAACTAGTATTTAAAAATGCATCGACATCAAAGTACATTCTTTATATCTTATATAGTTTTGTTACAATCCGTCATATATTGCTAGGTTAAGTAATGATCTTGTTCATTTACCTTATTATTATGAATGTATTATATTCACTCCATAGTCACTGTAGCATGCAATCCATACACATAAATATCATGTCATGTCCTACACACACACACACACACACACACACACAAACACACGCACACCACACCTTTTTTAGAACAGTGGATCTCGAAATACTTAAAACTATAATAAAATGTAAATATTAGTTTCAAATTTTGGCATAAGGCCAGCAATTTCGGAAGAGGGGTCAGAAAGGATGGAAAGCGAAGTTGACCACGGTCGAATTTGAAGGCAGAATGTAAAGACGGGCGAAATGCTCGCCGTGCCAACGGTTCTGTGTTCCCATGGCTTTGATAGTACGTAAGTATTGGTTTCAAATTTTGGCCCAAAGCCAGCAATTTTGGGGGAGGGGTAGATCGACTTCAGTGCTCAACTGGTACTGATTTTATTAACCCCGGAAGGATGAAAGGCGAAGTCGACCACCTCGGTGGAATTTGAACGCAGAACGTAAAGACGGACGAAATGCTGCTAAGCATTTTACCAGGTGTGCTAACGGTTCTGCCAACTCAATACTTTGATAGCACGTAAATATTGAGATGAAAAACCCTTTTGGAAATGTGAGTTCGTGTCCTTCGACTTTTTCTAATCCGATATTTATATATTATTATATATTATTATTTATAGCTTTATGTAGTTCAAGATCTACTGTTCCAAAGATATCTTTTATTTGTTTCAGTTATTTGACTGTGGTCATGCTGAGGTACCACTTTGAAGAGTTTTAGTAGAATAAATCGACCCCCAGGACTTTTTTTTTTAAGCCTAGTACTTATTCTATCAGTCTCTTCTGCCGAAAACAATAAGTAAACACACCAACACCGGTCGTCAACCGGTGGTGAGAGACAATCACAGACACAAACACATACGCGCGCGCGCGCTTCTTTCAATTTCCGTCTATCAAATCCACTCACAAGGCTTTGGTCGGCTCGCGTGTGTGAGTGAGCATATGTATATATGCACATGTATGTGGGTGCACGTGCACGCATGTGTATGTATGTACATGCGCGCATACGCGAATCCTATGAGCTGTTTTTACTTTCTCCCCTTTCCGGTTTTTTCCCTTTATTTAACGGTCATTCTAATAGCCCTTTTGTTTGTCTTAATAACGGTAAACTTCATAGTAATTTCCCTTTGTTTAACGGTCATTTTCATAGCATTTTTGTTTTGTCTTAATAACTGACGAGATGCCGGAGCAGATTTCCGCCCCGACATCCGAAACTCGGAGTTTTATTATAGCAATCTAATAATTGTCACATATTTTACAGATAAATTCCTCTATTTATATAATGTCGAGGTCTCATTCATTCTTCTGTTGTCGTACTATTACTATTAATAAAGTAGATATAATATATAAAGTTATATATATATATATATATATATATATATATATATATATATATATATATATAACGCAATGTACAAATTTTATTTTCATTTACTTTTCTACTACGTGCAATGGAACAAAAAACTAAAACAAAAGGGAAGCAAACACGGAAGAATTGATTAATTAAATTAAACAAATACAATATAGTTTCAAAAATAAGTGAAGACATGGGGTAAGAATAGAAGGCGGCGAGCTGGCAGAATCGTTAGCACGCCGGGCGAAATGCTTAGCGGTATTTCGTCTGCCGTTACGTTCTGAGTTCAAATTCCGCCGAGGTTGACTTTGCCTTTTATCCTTTCGGGGTCGATTAAATAAGTACCAGTTATGCACTGGGGTCGATGTAATGGACTTAACCCGTTTGTCCCCTCTGTGTTTAGCCCCCCCCCTGTGGGTAGTAAAGAAATAGGTATTTCGTCTGCCGTTACGTTCTGAGTTCAAATTCCGCCGAGGTCGACTTTGCCTTTCATCCTTTCGGGGTCGATTAAATAAGTACCAGTCACACACTGGGGTCGATGTAATGGACTTAGTCGCTTTGTCTGTCCTTGTTTGTCCCCTCTATGCTTGGCTCCTTGTGGGCAATAAAGAAATAAGAAAAAAGAAATAAAAGGTGTTGTACTTGTTTGGGAAGCAAGTTTATCCGAGAACAGAAATACGTACATCGTTGAAGTTTCTTTGTTGCCATTCCACCCCGTCCCCATAACACACACGCGCGCACACAAACACACGTACACACACACATACACACACATACATACATGCACGCACACACACACATAGTTGTATTCACTTTTTGTATATACTGGTTTCAAATTTTCGCACAAGACCAGGAGGTCTTAAGTCGATTACATCGACCCCAGCGCTCAACTGGTACTTAGTAGAAGGTAAGTTCTTGGGGAAACTCTGGACGTCGACGGGAATCAACTAGCTGGTTTATTCCGGTGGACTTTCGGCCAGGGCCAATGGATACTTTTCAGATATCTTTGACCTGGCAGTGTCACCGATATGGTTTTTCAAAAGCCTTAAATAATATTTTTTAAAAAATCGCGGTGTACCTAGAATTGCAGCCAGAATTATCTTTAGATGTTCCAATGCCAGTACGCTGTCCCGATGAAGTAGGCCTCTCCTTCTACTCATGTTAAACTGTGTCCCCCTCTTGGGCTTCGATGCTACAACACCCATTGCAGCTTTAAGCCATCACTGCTTTCCACTCACCAACATGTGAAACACTGCTTGGGAACAATTGCCCTATTGTCTTTAAAGAAGAAAAGTAGTTTGAAAAATGTAGTTCTAAATGAATAACATCATTTTATAATGGTTCACTTTTCATTCTTTCCCCGTGTATTTTATATTGTACTCATACAAATATACAATTATTCTCGCGCATTCGCCATTACTATCAATGTCAGTGTTTATTGTGCATAAGAATTAAACAATTTGTGACACAGAGGTCTATAGATGGTGCGGTAACCCCAACTCCACTCAAAGAAACTACGTACATTATATACAAGAAGACACCCTTACCACCTGCCTAGGTTCACTCGCAGCACACCAATGGTCGTTGAAATATGAAGTTTTCCTATCGCACCCTATATAACATTCAACAGCTGCTCAACAGGTCCACAGATACATTCAATTTAAAAATATAAATTTAAAAGATTGGTTGGATGCACACTAAAACACCTCAATGACTTTCTTGTAGACTGCATCAACTAATTGCTGACCCATGTTCTAGCTATCGTATGGTCGGAGAAAAATAGACGTGATGGACACGGGTACAACGTCGTTTTAACTTCAAATTTACGCGTTTAGGACGGACCGGGGCCTAAACGACAACAAAACCAAATAACAACAAGAGTAGAAACAAAAACAACAACAATAGTTTACTTTCTCATTCTACCCTTTATTTCAAGGATTTAAATAGCAGCAATTAACCATTTTTGCCCAAAACAATGCATTGCTGACGATCTTATCTATTCTTCTAGTTATGTGTAACTGAACCACAGAAAGAATGGTTAAGTATCCAGTTCCTAATTTACCTGATAACATCGTATTCTTGTTTGACAACGGCAGTTTTCTTGTCAATTAACCACTTAATTAATTAAGCTAATTGCTTAAAGACTAGAACAAATTAATTAATTTATTTCTATGTGAAACAATACAAGCATGGCTCAGAAATCGTCATATTACTTATTTTAATACTGTAGAGAGTTTCACACCTGGTTAGTATTGTTTGTTTTCTAGTTATCGTGACTCTGTCTAGTCAGGTAGGCATGAACTAAATTTACAGCATAACACAACTATTGATTCATTGGACAGAATTTGTAGAATTCAGAGAAGCGTCGCTGTGAAGACGTCTACTTTGGCACGTCTTGTACACCACCATTATGCCAACCACCACTTCCAGCAGTAGCAACAGTAACAACAATCACAACAACAACAGCAACAGCATCAACAACAATAGTAGCAATGGCAGCAGCAATCATATCTTATTATCTTCAATAGCTTTCAACAAGCTATAACCATGATCTGCTAGAAGTAGCAATCAAATCTCCCACAAATCCTCCATGTTTTCAATAGTTTTCAACTAATAATAACCCTATCTTGGATACCCCTCGTTGGGTCTGATATCGACTAATGTAAGACAATGACATATAGTAATGTATCTTAAAACATTGGTTGGCAACGGCTGGAATGCATTTAATCATAAGTCAGGATTGATGTGGGCCGAAATAATAAAAAAATTACAATAGCGACATTAAGAAACGAGCCATCCGCTTCATTGTCGTTTGGCCAGCTAAAGCATTAGCCAACTGTCCCTCATACCACACCGTACCGTCTTATAAAAGAAGAATAAATCTGCATAAAGTCGGGATGGTCATGACTGAAATGCTTTTGTCTTTTAGATTAGAATTGACCCAGAACTCCTCCTCCTCCTCCTCCTCCTCCTCATCAACATCATCATCATCATCATCATCATCATCATCAACAGTAGCAGTAGCAGCAGCTTTACTTAACAACCATTCACTATTTGTGACGCTCCCAACATTTACAAAGTTGAGCTATGTCTAGTGTGATAGACTAATGAAATAATAATCAGTTACTGTATATAGTCCACTTTACTGAATTTAAGTTAATGTATATAACACACATTTTCATTTAGGTGCCTAAACTGTTTCGAAAAGTTCTTCTAATATCATATATAATATGCAGTGTTGTAGCACTGATAATTGATCATAAGCCGACATACTATTTTTAATATTTCATAATATAAAAATATATTAATATAGAATAAAAGAGCGGGCGAACTTTTACACGTGGCTGTGTGGTAAGCGGTTAATTTTCTAACCACATGGTCCCGGGTTCAATCTTTCTGCGTGATACCTAGGGCAAGTGTCTTCTTGTCCTAGCATCGGGACGGCCAAAGTCTTGCGATTGGATTTGGTGGAGGGAAACTGAAGAAAACGCATCATACAGTATATATATATCGTCAGTATATCATATATCCGAAAAAGACGCACACTCAAAAGCATAGAGTAGTAATATATCTATATGGAGTTAAATCTATGTCCGGTCATAAGGTGACCAATGGTTTTGGATCTACAAAGGCCTTAGCCCTGTGAACTTATCGTAAAATTCTAAAACCAAATGCAAATGTAACTCTTCACCTCTGGGAGGTAGGTCTCCGTTACGGTCATTTGGTCAGTTAGTCACCAAAGAATAGCCCGGGATCAGCGAGGACGGGTTATTTCTCTTAGACCAGGATTTTCGTGGTCCAAAAGCGGGGGAACAAGGGATTTATCTCTTGGGCTGCTCTTGGATCGTGAGGACCCTCCCGGGTCTGATCGGAGAACGAGGAATCCCATGCTTGCAGCAGGTAGCGTTTGAAATGGATGCAAAGAATGTAAATTTCCTGGCGAGTGTTCAGTGATTCAGGTTTCAGGGAGTCTTTGAATATCCTTACTCACTCAGCTATACAAAGCTTGCAGCTTTCGCTCCCGTTAGTGTAGTGTCCCGGCCGCTCTAAGATTCTCTACTTGATATTGTATGGGGGCCCCTTCATCTTTAAGGCATCACACGTCGCTGGCCAGGGATGTGACGAATCGTCTTTCCGGAATCCTGAAGGAAGACCTGTGGTTGTACAAGTGTCTATACAAAATCTTCCTGTATTTGTGGTTTGCTGGGAAATGTTTATTTAAAAATTCTGTATTTTGCGGCTTGGTAGACGATTCATCGTGAAAAATGCACTCAAATTTGGGAAATACAATTCTTGGAAAAACGCTTTTATAGCTAAGAAAACTCCATCAAAATAATTAGGTACTCTCAAGCGGGCATGCGCTAAGTATCTGTTATATAAAACTGGTGCTCCTACCGTCGTTGAATGAAATCACCGGACAATGGCCTCCTACATGGTAGGGTGCTACCGAGTATTATTGTAGTACACAAAAATATAATCTTTGCTTTATGTCCTCTGCGATTGTTAATGCGACGCATCATGGTGATCGTTTACACACTCGCCAACGTTGACCAGCTAATAACAGCTGATTACTACTACTACCAGCCTGTTGATCCCATGCGGCTTCCATACCATAAAATACAATATTTGCGTGTGTGTGTTTGTTTGTGTGTGCGTGCGTGTGTGTTTATACACACACACACACACACACACACATACATACTTTCATATTTATATATATGCATGTATGTACGTACGTACGTATATTTA
>NC_043000.1:87056349-87073849 GCF_006345805.1 Octopus sinensis
AACATATATGTGGTTTACTGTGCTTTTTCTTGAAGCCTACCTGTTCTGTTGTAGTGTTCTTATCCAGTTTTCTCTCAATTCTTTTTGATATGATTTTTGAGAAGATGCTGTAGATGTGAGATAGTAGACTGATTGGTCTGTTATTCTTTAGATCTTTGGCATCCCCCCTTTTTTTATAAAGAAGGGTCAGTTCGGAATTTTCCAACATATTCAGTATCTTATGTCCATGTAGGTGGTTTATATATAGTTTAGCTAGTTCCTTCTCTGTGCTTGGTCCAACCACTTTTATTATAACTATTTCAACCCTGTCTGGACCTTCAATTTTATTGGTTTTCATTTCCTTTATAACATTTCTAATTTCTGCCTCCAAAATACCTGGGATCCCTTCCTTTGAATTTACTGTTTGAAAAACTTCTTTGTGTGATTGATATAGGTTTTCATAGAATTAGGTTTTCATTGAATTCTTTTATTTTTTCTAATGTTTGTACATTTTCTGTAAGCTGTTTTCTGTCTTTGCAATTTAGGCTAATGATTGTGTTAAGTTCTATAGTCATCTTTTGCTTAACTTTCAAAAGTCTTTTGTTGCCTTCAATTGTTTCCTTAATCATCTCCATACTTGACTTTCTTTTATTTTCACTGAGTTTTTTCCGTTTTGTTTTACATTCTTCCGGGTATAAACTGCATCCTTCTGCTAAGCCATGTCGAGCCATTGTGACAGAATACGCTCATCAAAACAGCATGATCTCAAACCCTAATCCAGGCCTGCAGTCCCCAGCAGCAATACAATCCCATACTACGGTGGCGGTATGAGCAATAGTAGAGCAGGAGGTGCTAAGGATCTCTGGGTTAGAACAGGGCACTTTTGGAACCTGACTATATTTACGCATAACGTACGTAGTATCATGGATGACACTTGAATCTTGAACTTGGAACATGAATTAGACAATATACATTGGAATATCGTTGGTCTCAGTGAAGTGAAAAGAAAGGGAAAGTGCAAACTCATTCTAAAAAGCGGTCACACTTTTTCTGGAAAGGTAAAGAAAATATAAGCGAAATAGGCGTAGGATTTTTGATAAATTAGGAGTCTTAATAAATGAAGATATAGCTGGTGGAAATGTTATCTATTACAAATCATTAAATGAGTGGATAATCAAGATAACCATCAAGCAGAACAAAAATTACAAAATTGGCATTATCCAAGTATATGCGTCAACTAGTGACTGTGATGTTGAAGAGACTGAAATATTTTACAGGTAAGTTGACAGTGCCATCAAAGAAGAGAAAGTGAAGTATACTTTAGTGATAGGGGATTTTAACGCAAAAGTGGGCATTAGGAATAATAAAGTGAAAATGTTACCGGAAAATATGGATACGAGGTAAGAAATGAAGGAGGAAAGAAGAAAAAGACTAATTGAATTTGTATCCTATGAAAAAATGAGAATAGAAAATATCGTCTTTTTACTAAAAGAAGTGCTAGAAAATGGACATGGAAAAGTCCTGGAGACAGAATGAGAAATGAAATTGATTTCATACTATCAAGCAATCGAAATATAGTCCCGGACGTGACGGCTGTCACCAAAGTGAACATTGGAAGTGACTAATAGACTTGTCAAATGCAAAATGTAAATAAACCCAACTTAATAAAGGAACAAGAAACTGAGGAAGTCACAGAGAATTTGCATAGAAGAACTTATATATATATATATATATATATATATATATATATATATATATATATATATTATATATATATAACAGGAAGCTTTACGAAAATAAACAAAAGACGAAGGCAGGTGGAGTACAAACAAACAATTGTATTAGTATGGCGCTCAGGAATAGAAATAAAACAAGTATTTTACGTTTCGAGCCTACGCTCTTCAACAGAAAGATACACAGAAAAGAAACACGGAGAGAAACAAGGAGAGAAAAAAAGGCGTGCAGGAGCTAACGAATCAACATGGCGGTCTGATTTCGGCCAGAAGTCAGAGATCAGACGTTAGACGGTAGAGGGATAATAGGGGAGATAACAAGGTCAAATGACCTCGTCCCAACATATATATATATATATATATATATTATATATATATATATATATATATATAAACTTCAAATTTAGTAATGAGAAATTGTTTTAATATTCTGTGGAATGTGCAATTACACGTTAAGTCAGAAGTAGATATTTCAGTTGATGAAACAACTGAACGGCAGAGAACCACCGAAACATTTTCTAATATATCTTTCCGAGGGAGATTTGACTTCTATTTCTAGCACATCGAATAATTGCGTAGAGTCTCCCTCGATAGCTTACCGAAACATTTTCTAATGCACCTTTCTTTAAGGTAGTATGGGATATGATTTAGGGGAGATTTAGCAACTATTTCTAGCATGTAGAATAACTGTTTAGAGTATCCCTCGATAGCTCGTCTGATACAGAGAGTTCAGTAGTGCCGGAGTGTCGTCATGGTGTGTAAAGAACAGCATAGAAGTGTGAAGAACAGTATATAAGAGAGTGAAGCGATTCTATTGTATTTCAATAGCTACGTTGCTACAATTTGTGCCTTCCGGGTGCTACTTTAATCTAATCTCTAGAGTAAAGCACAGTATAATACATATATAATGTGTACTCCACAAAAATATATCTCTCGGGGAGATGAGCACTCTTGTTCTCCTTAATCTGAGGAAATAATTTTAGTGCTTTATGTGAAAATTAGTTCACGAGGTCATAATTTATTAAAACAAACCGACATTTTAAAAATAACTGTTCGATGTATTTCGTTTCTGAGAGATTCGATTAAGTACAATTATGATTAAAGACATTCAAAGTGTGAATTATTTCTTTCAAGGTAAATAGGTATCTATCTATCTATCTATCTATCTATCTATCTATCTATCTATCTATCTATCTATCTATCTATCTATCTATCTATCTATCTATCTATCTATCTATCTATCTATCTATCTATCTATCTCTGGCCCGAAAGTCGTCCCGAATAGGCGGGTCAGGTACTCCTCGTCGACGTTCAGGTTCGCCCCGAGCTCGTCGTCGTACCTCCCCTCCACTAATCTCCTATAGAATGCTTTGGTTGTGATGAAGTCACTCAAGGTCGACCCAGGACGGCAGAGTTGCTTGAGAGCAACGCGACAATGGCACCGCGAGTGTCGCCTTGCTCTCAAGCAACTCTGCCGTCCTGGGTCGACCTTGAGTGACTTCATCACAACCAAAGCATTCTATAGGGGATTAGTGGAAGGGAGGTACGACGACGAGCTCGGGGCGAACCTGGACGTCGACGAGGAGTACCTGACCCGCCTATTCGGGACGACTTTCGGGCCAGGGCCCATGGACAACTTCCAGAGAACCCCGGCCTGGCAGTGCTACCGAGAAGCGCTACCTGTTCGGGATAAGCTCTACAGACACGGCTCGAGAAACACGGGGCCGACCTGCCCGAGATGCGGTCAGAGCGACGAAACCGTTCTGCACGCACTCGTGCAGTGTCCAACAATTTCCGACCTGTGGGCTTATGTCGAACAACTGCTGTCACGTGTGGGACGAGTCGGTTTATCAGCTGAGTCTATCGTCAATATTGTCACGCCTCCTTCCTTCAAACGGGAAGGAAGAGCTATTTTCATCATCCTTGTGGCTATGGCGAAAGAATGTATCTGGTGGACGCGTTTGAAAGGATTGGAGACAAACACTTTCCTCTCTGGTCAATCTCTCATCAACTTCTTCAAGTACCACTTGAAAAGGAAAGTGAGAGTAGAGAGGCAAGTTTTGTCTAGCGAATGTTTTAAAAAAAGATGGGTGAATGTAGCAAGGATGGCACGTATGAATGACGAAGCCACCTTGAGCATAATCCTATGAACCCAGAAATTGAAAACAGAGGATTACCCACTTGCAAACAAATGTGGTAACATATAACAATATTGACCAAGGTTACCGTGGTCTTTTTCGTAGGCTTTTCTTCCCACGGATAAACCTTACTTGCTTTCCCCTTTACACCATATATCATAACACTGTGATACACGATCTCTATTGATAGTTTTCTTTTTTTTTCCTCTTACCCTTTTTTTCCCCTTTTTTCTTCTTTTTTCATTTCTCTTTTCTTTTGTTCCTTCTCCTTTTCTTCTTTTTTAATTTTTATTTTTTTATTTTTTATTTTATTTTATTTTTTATTTTTTTTGTTCTTTTCTTCCCTTTTACGATCCCTCTTGATCGAAAACCTACGCCACCCCTTTCTTTTTTATTGTTTCTTTTGTTTTTTGTTTTTTTCATCCCCCAAAAGAAAAGCTCTACCTTGTAATTTGTCCCATCTGTGTGCAGCGCTGTGTGGCCAATAAAGAAAATTATCTATCTATCTATCTATCTATCTATCTATCTATCTATCTATCTATCTATCTATCTATCTATCTATCTATCTATCTATCTATCTATCTATCTATCTATCTGTCTGTCTGTCTGTCTGTCTGTCTGTCTGTCTGTCTATCTATCTATCTATCTATCGATTGACGTGATGTCGCATCGGCTCCGCAGGTAACCCCTGTTTTCGACCTTTTATTGCGCACATTTTGTTTCAATTTTTGCACACAAGGTGTGTAAAGCACCCAGCTTTCGTTTGAGTGTGTTTTCAAAGTGTGGAATTGACCCCCTAGGGGCAGTTTCAAACCTATTTACATTTCTATTTTCTTCGATTTCCTTGCCAAATTTCTAAACAAATATGGTTAAGCGAAGCCATGAGGCCGATTTCCCGCCTCTACTAACGTTAGATGCGAAGGAGGCTGAAAGTAAAGTCGTTCCGGGTGAACGCACACAGGCCTTAGAAGGCACGAATGCTTCTGCTACTATAACCACTGGCTGCACCACTGCTACCACCATTACCGCCATCACCACCACAACCAACACGAATACCGAAAACAATTTTGCCGCAGCATTAAAGTTGAAGAAAACAGTCATGTGCTTTTCCAAAGAAGAACTGTTCGCATGTAAAGCAATGTTAAAAAAAGACGACCTCCGTGTACAAATAGACACTACAAAACAACACGGAAAAAATCGAAAAAAACCTCAACAAAACAATTATTCACAGGACACTCAACCTAAAAACAAGGCTATACGAAAAGGCCACCCAAGAAAATGTTGAAAAATGTTTAAGGCCTATATGGACCTTTAAAGACTACATCATGAGGCGAAACAGATTTGCCAGGATCGAAGTTCGATTCGACAGTGAAGAAAGAGTCAATGACCTCTCCACAAAGTCCTTCCAATTTGAAAATTTACTGATGATCCCTACATACCTTGGTCGTAAGGTCACAAAAATTAAAATAAAGAATGTGCCTCATGAAATAGAAATAAAATGGCTCGTGTCCGCAATTTGCTATGACATCGAGGACGAAATCCATATCTTGGAAATCGCTGTCGTGGATCAGCAAAACTGGATTGGCCAAGAAATAGAAATCCTTGCTCAAATTAATCCGATGATTTTCGAAAAAAACCCACATCGAATCCGTCGAAGGCAGAAAGCCACGTTGCTACGTTTGTGGTAGCAAAGCACACTTACAAATTACGTGCCCACTAGCACAGAAACAACAGCAACAACAACGACAGCAAGATCAGGAAAAACAAGAACAACCAGAAGAAAACAAAAAACCGTGCGAAAAACCAGCACTGCTACCCACACCGCCTTATGCACAACTAATTAAACAGCTCTACAAACAAATGACGGAACATCAGCAACCAACAAGTCAGCCCCAACCAAACAACACCGCTACCAGCGCCACCAAGAACAGAAACAAAACCATCATCACCACCACCACAACCACCACCACCAACAACAACTTCAAAGGAGGAAGAGAAAACCAAAAAGACTCATACCCCACCCCCAAAATCCTATACATCACACCCCAACTGTCACCAACCAGCACCAACACCAACAACAAAGTCAACATACTTAGAAATAGACCCCAATACCCTTCCCCTCCTACCTTCTGATTCCTCCGACATGTCGTCAGATGAAGACGATACAGAGGATTGGCAAATGGCCACAGGGGTGGGGGGGAGGGGGAAAAGAATAGAGAAGCAGACAAACAAAGCAGGGAGGTTTACCACTTCCGAAATCAAAACACCCGCAGAAAACAAAAACATCAGCACAAACACACTAACACCAGACCCCTAACAATGTTGACAGCCATAAACACCAACAACCCAGACCTAATGGGATACATTAGATCAAACACCAAAATTACAGAAAATGATACCAAAACAAAGAATCACCCACGCACAGCACCACCACAACACATTAAAATCATACACATAACACAAAACACACACAGCACCCTGAAACCTCTCTACCCGGAAGTAGTTGGGAGATTTCAAAAATACCTGTCCAAAAAACTGTACAAAAACCTTCTGGAAGAAGACTGTGAGATGAAGGACAAAGAACTTTCGGACAGTAAGTGACTCTCTCTCTCTCGCATTCTCTTTCGTCTTCCTTTCGTGAGTAAAACACAACTTTGGATAGGAACATGCTCAAAATAGGCAGTATAAATGTACGTGGCTTGAGGTCACCTTGGAAACAAGGCTACCAGTTAAAAGACATCGTCACAAAATCTGCATATCATAGCCATCAGTGAGACTAGACTCCAAAGCCCGCGGGCACTACAGCACATGTTCGGCGCACATTTCGACATTTATTTTTCTCCGTGTCTGCCGAGAATGGGAGGAGGTGGCACCGTGGTGCTTCTTCGGAAGAGTCTGGACCTCAAAGTAAGAGCAATTTTCCAAGACCCGGAGGGTAGGCTGGTCGTCTTAGATGTCGATAGCAGCATTGAGTGTGCTTTTCGACTGATAATAGTTTATGCACTGTCCTTAACAGGTCGGCCAGATTTCTTTCGACGTCTAGAGGTTTTCCTGAGAACGTCTCGATCTTTACTTTTAGTGGGGGATTGGAACGCTACCCTGGACACGCATCTAGACTACGTGGGCAGAGATAGTAATAGGAGGGGATGTAAATGCCTCAAAGTTCTGTTCAGACGTTTCCAACTGTCTGACAGGTACTGACTGGACCACCCGAAAGGCAAATTCACTGCAGTTGCCGCGAGGAAAAAATTCTCTGTTATGGTAAAAGGGTGTAAAGCATCACATCTGTCCAGTGGTGCCCCCTGTCGGATTCCCAGACGCCTTCCTAGCTCTTTAGCTTTTATCAATGGGAAATACCGAAGAGAGGCAACTCTGGACAGACTTAATTAAAGCCGTAGCTTTAATTAAAACACAGCCACTATTGTGGCAAAACGCTTTTACACCGTTTTGCCATAAGAGAGAAATTTTTCTCGAAGGTAACTGCAATGAATTTACCTTTAGAAGTTGAAATATGGCACAAGCATATTTCAACTAACCTAAATGTTGCTTATGCCTAAATACTGCTTGGCGTTAATACTGCTGCAATACATATACACATTAACAAGAATATGAAACTACTGTAAACGACTGGAATAAATATCTAATCTCTCACAACACTTTTATCTGTTCTATTACCACACACACACTCATACATATATATATTACACAGCTCCCATGACTTTCGGAAACACTTTTTCACGCTCAGGGTTGCTGAAGCGTGGAATAAACTGCCTGCGTCAGTTGTTGACTGCCATGACACTGCATCCTTTAAGGCCCTCATGCTTTCCGAAATCCGCCGAAACTACACCTGATTATATATACACTTTAGATGAGTTGTAGTGCACCTGAGCACTGTACACAATTATTAATTATTATATATGTATGTCTTTGTTTAGAGAATAACATGATTTATTGGTACAAATTTGACATGTTTCGTTTTGCCCTGCTGGTACGGTGTGACATGCGAGTGGATGTTGTATGGAGTGTTGGATGATTTTAATATTCAAATAGGGAAATCGTGGTTTTCTTATTAGGGTTATTGAAGTAGTGCGTGGTGGCTAAATCTAATGTTGAAGGACTAAGAGATTAGTCTGCTATATGAGAAAGAAGAATTAGAAGATGGATAGGGAAGACGAAGAGATAAGTGGGCAGACAGAATGGTTCGAATGACCAAGGAAGATAAAATAGGAAAATTACTATGTGGTTTTAGTATGTGCAATATACTACTTCCTAACCAAAATATTTATTAAGTATAGACTTGATGGTTGATTAGGAGATATCTGTGTTCATATTTAAAAATTAGTGGCAATTGTGATTGGGTGGGGAATTCTTTTTTGCAAAAGTTAAAAGAATATTTTAACCACAGAGGTTTTTTTATTTGTATCAAGTCATCCCATAAGGTCTGTCCGATTTTACCTTTGTTAAAATTGAATGAAATTTAATAGTATTTTAGAATGTCTAATGGAATTAAAAATCATTTTTATGCATGTGTACATTTAAACTAATTAAATATTTTACATAATAATACAATTAAAATATTTTGATTAAAACCCTTTCTAACATGGAAGTATCCAAAGATCATTTCGGGCACATTTTTTGTAACTAAACACTTTCAAACTTCGGACACTGGTAGAATGTGTCATATAAAACATCTTTTACTTTTAGTGTTGTTGAGAAAAGTTTGTATTTTCAAAGTTATTTCGTGTTAAAGTTGTCGTATTTCGGTAATTTCAAGCAATCAATGACGTGTATTCAGCTGAATAAAATTATTGCTGTTGTTTGTCAACAACAACTTCCGGCGGTGTATATTTCGTTTGTCACTGTTATTTATGACACATTTCATCTCAGTTACGTTTGTATGAATAAGCGTGTGTATAAAATTATAGAATTATTTTGTTTGTTAATTGTTTATATTATTTTCCATTGCTTTCGTTTTAGCCTTTCGTTTTTTTTCTTAAGCAATGGAAAATAGTTTAAACAATACACGTGTATCTCAAAACAAAAACAAAACGAATAATTTTAGACACGCGTAACAATTAAATTAATTTAACAATTAAGAAAAAAAACAACCGAAAGGCTAAAATTTAGGGTTAGGGTTAGGGTTAGTGTTAGGGTTAGGGTTAGGGTTAGTGTAGGGTTAGGGTTAGGGTCAATGACAGGATGTTGTCTCAGTTTTAGACGCAGCAAATGACTTTAGCTAAATAGACGCCATCAATTGGTTAAAATTCGAAAAATTAAACTACGTTAAACTTATAAATTACAATTTACTCAAGAAAGCCAAAAGAAAAAGAATGTTTCATTTTGACACATTCTACCAGTATACGAAATTTAAAAGTGTTTAGTTAACTAGAAATTGTGTTGAAAACTGCCGTTCAAAAGGAAAGGATCCCATGATTGTTCTTCTTTATAACAATAGTGTCATCGAGATTTTTCTGGAAAGGTTTAGAGATTAACTTTCGCATTTTTTAAAATATTATGTTTTTTTCAGTTATATGGAAATCTTTTACGAAGGATTGAATAAGAAAGTTAATAGAAGTTTGTGTTGTTTTCGATCTGTAACTGTATGTTGGTTGTGCGGTTAGTTGATTTTTTTCTCAAAGAAATAAATTTTGTATCATTCTTTTAATGAAGTTTTCTTTCTTCCGCATTAAATCTTTTAGGTAGGCTTTCGTTGGCGGCATTGATATATTCTAATATATTGATACATTTTAAAATACTGGTCTATTTAAAAATCGGGATATATTTTAAATAGTGACTGGAATTTCGATGTGCTGCATTGCTGCATCTCTTGTATGACAAGGGTTACATTGTCTAATGTGTATGCAGAACGGTTGAATGGTTAAGAAGTTCGCTTCTTAACCACGAAAATCTGGGTTAATGCAGCATTTTATGGAAAGTGCGGAAAGGTAGGTAAGAGGACAGACCCCTGTGGTAACCTATTCGGAAATTTTCAAGTTTTGGAATAGTTGGTCATGTAGCCTGGTAAGTCATTTGCTAACCAAAGTTTTGTGTTGTTCTTAAGGTGGTTTTCAGTATTTTTTGTGCAATCAAAAGCTATGCTAACATCGATGGTAGTTAGAATGGTGTATGTAACAGTTATTTGTTGTTGAGGAGATCATGTTTTTTTGTGTTAGGTTTGAGAGTAACATGATGGGGTTGATTGTAATGGTCTGAATCTGTGTTGCGATGTTGAGAAATGGGATGTGTGGGTTAGTTATGTCCAAAAGTAGCCTTTCAAGGATTTTTAGGTAAGTGATGGTCTGTATGGCTTGACCTAGCCTTTAGCTATGTTATTTCTCTATCTTTCATATTCTAGAAATTAGTGTAGATGTTGGTAAGTAAAGTGAATTCTTCATTCTGAGGTATATTAGGCATATGTTTGTGATTTTCTCTGTCCCTGAGGTTTTGTTTTATGGGTATCTGAGGGACGGAGAGATAGAAACCGTAGTCTATGTGGAAAATGTGTATTTTTTGTTTTGTTTCTGCCTTCTTTGAGTGATTTTGATGGTTAATTTTCGAAAAACTCTCTAAGCGTAGGTATTTTACATTCAACACACTTATTGTGACAGGGAGTGCTGTGTTGTTTGACCGTTGTTAATAGTACTGTTAATTTATATTGTGGCTTATAGTAAATTTTATGCTTTATGCTGGATACAGAAATTTATCAATTTTCTGTTTTTGTACGACCAACTTTTTGTTATTTATTTGTTAAGTTATTTAAAATAGAATTTTATTCCGGATGTGTGATTTTGGTTTATTGTGTCAAAGGTTGTCCCTAGTTAATATGAGGTTAGCTGTTTTTGGTGAGTAACAGAGGTTTTCTTTGTGGTTTAGTGAGATGTGACTTTTTTGAATCATTTGTAATTATCTTCGTGAATGTATTTTCTACAGTGTCTCTGTTGGTGATCGTGGTATTGAATTCTGAAAACCTTGATTCTGTATCCAGATGAAATTTCTTCAATTGTATCCTTTTGAGGTTTGTAAAAGTGTTTGCTTTCTTCATTAATGTACGACTCATTTGTGATAATAGTTGATAAGTGATCCGAAGAAAATTGGAAAATGTTTCTTAAGTGGTTATGTTAGATAAGTGTGAAATAGAATGTGATGTATGGAGAAGAGCCGTTCAATCTGAAATGGAAAATGCGAGTGTTTTGATAATTGCTTAGGATCTAAAGGAATTTTGCTTGCGTTATCTCTTGTGTTATCCATGTGGTTTGAAATCCGGATGTTCCCTAGATTGAATTCTCAACCAATTATGGTGTATAAATGGGGTGTGTACCTTGATCGGCCGATTGGTGAGTTTTGGTAGTGGTCTACATGCTTAGTATATCAACGTGATTCGTGTTATTTGTTTTTAATTTGAAAGCCTATATTTATAATGTGCTGTCATTTCAATTCACGAACGCTATTTGCGATGTTAATATACTGGATGCAAGAATTTATGTGTATTATACGACCACAACTATTTAGGAAGTGTCTGTTCAGTTTGATTTATGAATATTTTGGAAATATAATTTATGTTCTAGATATACATATATTTCCTGAGTTATTGTTGCGTGAATGTCATCGTGAATGTCGTGAGTGATGATAAAATGCTTTTGTTTCCTTGATAACAGCTTTAATGCCAAAGTTAAATTGCAGAACTCTTAGATTTTTTGTCTCTTTTTTGCAAAAGTTATTATTTTTTTTATGTGAAACGTTCATTTAAAATCATTTAATGGGAACATATGACGTTGAGATGGAGATAACATTGGCAGTTTAATATTTATTGTTGTTGCTAACAGTGCTGTTATTTTCTCCATTGTATTTTTCTGTATAATTTGTAAATATTATTTGGTTATGCTTGTGGATTTTGAAGATTTTCTAAGGCACCTATGTGGGTGTCTCAGAGTTCATTGTATGTAGCTTCGTTGCGACTGCCCTTCTCCCACGGCTTTCGCGCACGTTTTGAGAAATATCTCTTTGTGACGAGTACATACTGGTCGAGAGTCTTCTAGCTGGGACTTTCTTCTCTTCTTTTCTGACATATATTCAATTGTAGCTATTATTTTATCTTGTATATTAATGTATCTATCCATTCTCAATTCGTGCCGGCAGATTCAATTGTGAATATGTTGATCGTTGTTGTATTTCGTCATCGGAGAACATCCCCACATGCAACTCATTGATGTAAGGAGACTTTGAGACACCTCAATATTTTGATCTTATTGTGTGTCTCTTCAGTCAAAGCTTCCCTCGAATGAATACTGGCTAGAAATCAATAAACAAATTATTTGCTGATGCGAGCTGATGTCTTCCAAACGGATAATAATTCATGGGCCTGAAGGCGGCGAGCTGGCAGAAACGTTAGCACGCCGGCCGAAATGCTTAGTTGTATTTCGCCTGTCTTTACGTTCTGGGTTCAAATTCCTCCGAGGTCGACATGCCTTTCATCCTTTCGGGGTCGATAAATTAAGTACTGGGGTCGGTCTAATCGACAGGTCCCCTCCCCCAAAATTTCGGGCCTTGTGCCTTGAGTAGAAAAGAATAATTCATGAGCTTGACGCAAACAGCGAGAATCCAAACAGTCACGTATCTCTTCGTTCTCAATATCTACAGGTAGATTCGAATGTAAATTTGCGGACGAGTAGAATTTGTTGTAGATTTGATTTCAGTTCCTTGCAAGACACGATGCTATCGATGTGTTGAATGTTATGATAATGATGGTCATGAAGTTGAAAATTTGTGAATTTTATCAATTCTTTTTATAATAGCATTCGACTGTTGTTGTCTACAGAAAATAGACACACTACACAGAAAGTAGAATAAAATTCCCTGTTTGACAGCCATTTTCTTAGGTAACGAAAAATGAGATGATGTCGAAGCTGTTTAAATTATGTGTTTAAGATATGGTAAAATCTCGTATCAGTAATTTTTAATCCCTTCTATATGGCCAATAGAAAGATTTTCAAGGGGTTTTCGATAGCATTGGTGTAAATCTTAATTTAAACGTAACGATCAAACGAAGTGACATGAATACTTATGCGTCTTCGGTTGTAATATTAATACCGGAAATGGTGTATTGTTATCAGTGTAAGCTACGATCGTCGCGTTATGGAAAGTATTTTGTATGATTCAGTCTGAATTACGCTATTGTATTTTTAGTAAACGCTGTTTCTCTTATTTACATCAGAAAAAAAATCCGATTACAGACCTCAGATGAATTAGCTCAACACAATTGTTGAAGAAAACAATTAAACATACGTTTTAAACGGTTCTCTACGCCTACATTGCTGTTAACAACGATGCCATCTTGTATGATGTAAGGATGCATACTTTTGTGTTTATTCACGTATACATGTATCTCTTTAAGCTTGTGCGTATGCTTGTATGTACATGAATGCGTGAGTGTGTATGTATGTATGTATGTATGTAGTTATGTGTGAAAACTCGAAAAGCAGTGGATTCAAAGCACCAATAGAAAATACAATAATGCAGAAATGTCACTTCTTTGTAAGATCAAAAGCTGGGCTCATATTGCACGTTCGTCGCTACGGGCGCTCTTGTAAATAGTTGCACATTGAAATACATGATACCTCTTTGATAATAAACTCGGTAGCGGCGTGTGAAACTCTATTCAATGGAAAAAAAAGTGGATCAGATCTCCCCACCACACTTACACATATCATATACACACATATATGCATACAGATGTATAATTGTTTGCATGTGAGTGAATGTGCCTGCGCGCGCGCGCGTGTGCGTGCGTGAGTGTGTGTATGTGCGTGTGTGTGTGTGATGCATACATGACACACATCCCTGAACTACAAAGAAAGCATGAAAAGGCTTTTCCAGAGAATATATCAGAGTAATAATAGTAACATGATTATTATTATTATTATTATTATTATTATTATTATTATTATTGTTACTATTATTATTATTATTATTATTATTATTATTTATTATTATTATTATTATTATTATTATTATTATTATTATCATTATTATTATTATTAATAATGACGATGATGATGATTATAATGACGCTGATAATGATAGTAATGATGATGATAAAGATGACTTTTTTTTATCCTTTTAATAATGAATGCAAAAAAAGAGAAGGCGGGTATCTTGGAATGGAAATAAGCAGGAAAACTTAAAGCATCACTACTACTACTACTACTACTACTACTACTACTACTACTACTACTACTACTACTACTACTACTACTACTACTACTTGTATAATAATAATAATAATATAATAATAATAATAATAATAATAATAATAATAATAATAATAATAATAATGGCTCACATGGCTTCTGATCTTAACTGATTGAAAGTGTTATTATGTACATGTTTTGTCTTGGTATAAGAAGATGGGCTACAGCTAATATTCTGCTTAGTACCACAGATTTGCATATCAGCTGTTTGACCTTGACCAGTCGAGCATGTCCCTTAGTGGCTGACAATATGTGCATCTCTGACCACGAGTAGAAGTAGCGGGGAAGTATCATACCCATATGTTAAAAGGAACTTTTTGGGATTTGAATAATTCACCCTTGGGAACATGAGTATTTCGTTCATCATCGTTAAACAAACCTTATTCAGGAACCTTTTGAGCAGAATGGGCTACTCGAGTTGAAGATTATTTTACTGGGCCCCACTTGTATGGTCATGCGCTGTTTATCTTGATATGAGGCCACCAGGTTGCACATATATGGTTGTGATCCATGTGCCTGGTGGGTATATTGGGCTTCGTATATTTGTATTCCAGTGTTATGCACTGATGTTATGCATAACTCCCTCACTCAATAATAATAATAATAATAATAATAATAATAATAATAATAATAATAATAATAATGATAAAATTTGGGCAGAAGAAAAAAACACACAACGAAAAGACCCCCTGGATTGATAGAATATCTACAGAACTGGACTCCTTAGAAGAGCAAAAGTGGGAGGGTGTCAAGGTAGAAAATATAAGATTTGCTCTCAGGAGGTCAAGCAAATGGAAGTCTCCAGGAAAGGATAAAATTCCTACTTCTGGTTGAATGCCTTCCCAGAGAGCTATGAACTGCTAACAGAACTTTACAATGATGTTTTGCAACACCCTAGTAGGATGCCTCCTTGGCTAGTTAATGGGTTAACATTCCTGCTTCCAAAAGGTGAAGAAACAAATGAACCAAAAATCTATAGACCCATAACCTGCTTAACAACTATGTATAAAACGCTAACATCTGTCCTGACGGAATATACCTATAGTTTTTTAACAGACAGCAGCATATTCCCTAATGAACAGAAAGCATGTAAACGTGGATCCTATGGTTGTAAAGATCAACTACTCATCAATAAGATGATCTTAGAAGATTGTCACAAACGACACAAAAACTTATCAATAGCCTGGATAGACTATAAAAAGGCTTTTGATAGCCTACCACATGGCTGGATTAAGAAATGCCTGGAAATGTATAAAATAGCACCTACTCTACGAAACTTTTTGTCTGTAAGTATGATATCATGGAGAACCACACTAACTTTGAACAGTAACAATGAATCTCTAAATGCTGGTGAAGTAAAAATTTCATGTGGCATTTTCCAGGGTGACTCACTATCACCACTCCTCTTTTGTTTAGCCTTAATACCTCTCAAAATTGCTCAATGACGCGCAGTACGGATATAAAATGTTTGATAAAAATATAAATCATCTCATTTACATGGATGATTTAAAGCTCTTTGCAAAAAATGACCAACAACTCAAGGGCTTACTAGCGATTGTTAAACAATTCAGTGATGACATCAGAATGCAATTTGGCCTCGATAAATGTACAAAAGCTACCTTTATCAAAGGAAAAATGACAGAAACATCTAACGTTAACCTTGACCAGCAGAATGTCATAAAAGAATTAGACCCAGCGGAGAGCTACAAGTACCTAGGGGTAATTGAAGGGGACGGAATAAGGCATTCAGTGATGAAGGAAAGGATCAGGAGAGAATGTTATCGCAGAGTAAGAGCAATACTCAAGACAGAGCTGAATACGAGAAACAGGATCGAAGCGATCAATGCATTAGCCACACCAGTCGTGACTTACAGTTTCAATATCGTTAACTGGTCAATTACTAAAATATGTAATCTTGACAGAAAAATACGAAAACTATTGACAATGCATAGAACGCACCACCCTAAGGCAGATATAGAACTACTTTATCTGCCAAGAAAAGAGGGAGGCAGTGGACTTTTACAACTGGCAATAACAATGAAGATTGCTACAATTGGCCTAGACACCTACCTGAAAAACTCTGAGGACTGGATGTTAAAACTTGTCTCAAAGCATGAAAACAAGACAGCATCATACTCAGTAACAAAACAGGCAAAGGAATATCTAAGTGAATTCCAAATACAACAAATTTCGGAATTAGACATACAAGAAACAAGCACAGAAAAAGCTAAGCGCATGAAAACCCGTGCTAAAACTGCTGCCTTAGATATTCTGAATGATAAATGGCAAGAAAAACCTCTCTATGGCAAATACCCAAAGAGAGCGAATAATACAGATGTTGACAAAGCCCTGACCCATCAATGGCTAATGGCCTCTGGCTTAAAATCTGAAACAGAAGGGTTTATCATAGCAGCTCAAGATCAATGCTTACCAACAAGGAACTACCAGGCCAACATATTAAAGAACGGCAGTAGCCCAACATGTCGTGTATGTCAAGAACAAAATGAAATCATTGATCATGTTGTCTCCAAGTGCAGTCTTCTAGCGCCTACAGAGAATCTCAACAGGCATGATAGAGCTGCACAATATATTCACTGGGTAATTTGCAAAAGCCTGGACTTGCCACATGATAAAAACTGGTGGGAACACAAACCACCTCCATTGCTTGAAAATGACCACATCTCACTCCTCTGGAACTTCACCATTCAAACTAACAGAAAGATAGATAGATGCAAATAGGCCAGACATCATATTGAAAGACTTCAGACAAAGAACATGCCTCCTCATTGATATGACTGTCCCAATCGATATAAACGTATCTGTCAAGACCTACCAAAAACTGAGCAAATATAAAGATCATGAAATAGAA
Organism: Octopus sinensis; assembly: GCF_006345805.1. Lineage (NCBI taxonomy): Eukaryota > Metazoa > Mollusca > Cephalopoda > Octopoda > Octopodidae > Octopus > Octopus sinensis. Next base: position 87,073,316 of record NC_043000.1, read on the forward strand.
ATCAGCAAAATGTGGAACCTGAAGACTAAAACAATACCTGTTGTCATAGCTGCCCTGGGAATGATAGCAAAAGGGGCTGATTGCTACCTAACTCAGATACCAGGAAACCCCAAAATGGCAGAAATTCAAAAGATAGTGCTCATGGGAACTGCTTATATCCTACGCAAAATACTTTCTATGTAATCTCAAGTTTTAAAACAAACATAATTTTCGTATGGTTTTTTAGACATTCACTAGTACAACACTAAGTACAAAACCAAATATATGCCCCCCCCCAGGCATAACACCAACATGAACTTCCAACTTGTCTCTTGAGGTCTTTGGGTGAGACTTGGAGCCAACTTGTACAAATATAAAGCAAAAGTCAAACTTGTACAAATGTGAAGCAAAAGTCAAACATAGAATGATAATAATAATAATAATAATAATAATAATAATATAATAATAATAATAATAATAATAATAATAATAATAATAATAATAATAATAATAATAATAACTAGACTACCGTAATCCATTGGTACCCGAAAAACC
>NC_043000.1:87078849-87101349 GCF_006345805.1 Octopus sinensis
GAAAGTTGTGGCGAAAGAGTCAGCAGAGGTTCGCCATTACCTTCTGCCGGAGTCGCGTGGAGCTTAAATGTTTCACTCATAAACACACACATCGCCCGGTCTGAGATTCGAACCCACGATCCCTTGACCGCGAGTTCGCTGCTCTAACCACTAGGCCATGTGCCTCCACATATGCATATATGGGTACAGGACGTCATAAACCGTAAACCATATGAAACATGGAATACGAACTTTTTTTGCGAACAACGAAAGAAACACATGGAAAACAAGACAAGTAACATAAAGAACGACCCTTCATCAGTTGTTGGGTGTTTTTTTACTCCACATTTCGAGCAATTATGACAAGATGTGTCATCAAGAAAACAGTTGCTCCCGCTACGTCCTTCATGATGTACGTTGTGGAAAGCATCTTCTTCCAGAATAATCCAGTCTCGTCCATACTGAAAATCTGTTCTGGTTTGTATCTTTTGTCCTCGACGATCTACCTGAAGGTCTCGAGGTACTTCTCGGCGGCTTTGTTGTCGGCTGATGTTGTCTCTCCATGCAGAGAAACACACTTTACTTTAAACCGTTTCAGGAAACGGTCAAACTATCCCTTGCTGGTTCGAAAATATTTGGGCTCCGGTGCTGCCAATAGTCCGGGTTGCGGTTCTTCGGTGCCTTCTGCTCCGTCTCCTGTGTCGAACTGCTGGTATAATTTCCGCTCTTTCTCGCGGATGATGTTACCGCTCAAGGGGATGCTTTTCTTCTTGCAGTAAATGATCCACAATGCCAAAGCAGATTCCATACTGACGAAGTGCTTATTTCTCACTATCGTTATCTTTTTGGCACTTTCACAGAAACGTACTGCTACAGTAATCCTGATCACCATCTCGTTCTTTTTTTTTGCAGCGTATGGTGCTTTCGTTGACAAGATAATAGTGATCTACTGCAGCATAACTTTTACCTTTCCGGAACATATCCAGCAGTTGAGCATTCTCATGGACCGTTATAACCTTTTTATGGCGCTTAGATTCACTGCCAGAAGCCGTAGAAGGTGTAGGGCATTTGGGAGTTATCTTAAGGCTTTAATAAAACGCTGCGAAAAACACGGCACTCAACAAAATGCTGAAGATAGCTACTGGACGCTGTTTCCCTGTCCCCCACCCAAAAATCCTACTAAAAATCTTCATTGCGTCTAATATGCGCATACCACCAATGGGAGATTGAACAGAGATTAAAAGCAACTATGGGTTTGAAAATTTTAGTCTGCATTACCACTGGATACAGTAATCTATACTATAATAATAACAGAGAAAGGAAGAAAGAAAGAAAGAGAGAGAGAGAGAGGGACCAGCAAGTAACCTAATTTGAATGAGTCTATATTGACTCATGACATAAAAAATTATCCTGTTGAAATAAACTTTGTGTATGATCAAATATAGCGATGGTTTTTTAAAAAAAGCGCTAGTAGTCGCTATACTAATTAGGAAACTTTGGTTGAAAGCAAGAATAAGAGATACAAGATACAGTGTACTTGTATCTAAAAACAAAATCAAGCGAAGTGATGCGTGGCTATCCTAATCATTATAATTAATAGTTTAGCCTTAAAAAGTGTGAAAAAGTATATATTGCCAAGAAAAATGGCATAAAAAGTCGCGAATATGCGATGGTTTCTGCAAACGATTATTAGTTCTGCGAATAACCGGGACCACGAATGCCAAACCGTGAAAAAAGCTGGGGGTACACTGTATATATATATATATGATAATAATAATAATAATGATACTACTAGTAGTAGTAGTAGTAGTAGTAGTAGTAATAATAATAATAATAATAATAATAATAATAATAATAATAATAATAATAATAATAATAATAGGGAATATTATTCCAAACTTACAGGGGAAAATTCAATTTAGTAATACTGAATCACATTTCACAATATATAATATATGTGTATAAATTAGAGAAAAAACACCTTTTATCTATTCAACGATGAAATAACAATGATATAATTAAATTATACCACATAGAAAAAAATCAAATGTACAATAAAACATATACCAATAATTAAGTAAAGTATAAAGTAATAAATAAAAAGTATATAATTGGTAGATGGACTACACGTGTTTCGTGGCTATAATTTCAAACTGATAACACTAAAATCAATTCAATTTAAATATAAAAGGTAGTTTTTCTCTAATTTATATACATATATTTTATAGATATATATATATATATATATATGTCTTTTTGGACATACACTTTTTTTTATATATATCAGTGATGACTTTCTCACTGATAATGCCTTCCCTTTATATTACACAAATGTAATTCTTTTTCCCCGAAATGAATTGCAGTTCATATTAGAGGCTCCGATGAAGCTGTATGCACTCAACTAGCAATCCACTGCATCTTATAGCAGAAACAGCTGTAAGCTAATAAGTTCATAACATAGCCATTATTTTTCCTGTGTCATCTGTATATCATATATATATATATATATATATATATATATATATATATATATATATATATATGATATAGAAACATTACTCAACTACATATAACCACATACATCTTTTTCAAATCCGTATCCCGTAACTTTTATATTTTTACTATTTTACGAATTGTTTTTTTTTTATATTTGTACTTCTGATGGAACGGAAATTTCTATTCTACAAAATGTCGAAAATGAAAGAGTTACGTACCTTTTGTGCATTCGCTCAGTGACTTGAGTAGCTTATTATGTTATGATGACAAATTCGTATTTCAGACAGTAAACTACGGGATACCCGATAACACAAAACATTTTGATTTTTAATGAAAGAAACGAAAGGGCAATTAAATGAAGGAAATGAAAAACTGAATACTTGATTTCTTACCAAATTCCAAATAAAATCTCTGAAGCAAACGTTTACATAGGAGAGTAATGTTAAGATACAGCTTGCAAGTACGACAGTATGTCTGTGTGTATATTCTAATGCAAAACTGGTTAAATGTTTGTATGTATTATGAATATATGAAGCATACACATACAAACATGCATGTATATACAATGTCCAAAAGTTTTCCAAAGAAACCTACCAAAAACAGGCTGTTCCTTTCTCTTACTCTCTCATTCCTGAACACCTCACTTTAAAAAGAAGAGAAAGGGAGTTGTGAAGGATCATATTATGACCATCACAACTTATGATAAGTTTGTACGGTTGAGGAGGGGAGCTGTAAAAGGTAATATATTTGTCAAAAAAGGAGGGAAACCGTAAATGGTTATATGTTTGTAAGGAAGAGAAGGGACATTGTAAAGAGTAATATGTTTTTAAAGAAGAGAAGGAATCTGTAAAAAGTTATGTGTGTTTTTTTAATCTGAAGAGAAACCCAGTTCAGAAAAATGTGCCACGCAAAACTGAAGAGAATAAGATTACTAAAAAGTACTCTAATATTGTGTTAAATAAAATAATGGAAATCAGAAAATTAGACCAAGTACAAACTTTTTAATTTCTTAGCAATTAAGAAGCTTGACACAACAATGCACACAAATGAAACAAAAGGTTAAGAAAATTATTGACTCATTAGATGAATACTTAAAATAATTAAATACAAAAATGAGAGGGTAGATATCAACATTCAAGGTAGCAAGACTGGACAAGGAAAACAAATATAACGATTGCATCTACAACAGAGCAACTAAAAGCCAACAGGACTCGTTTGCAATTAGAAATTTATACACATATCGACTGTAGGAATACAAAGATATGCAGTGAAGAGAAATAAAAGAAACTAATTTAAACACGAATAAAGTGAAAAGCTATTTTATATTTCAAAAATATATAACTATAAAACAAAGGATGACGTAACAGATAGCTGTGAAGAGGATACAGAAATAACAGAAACTACGTAATTCTTTTCACATATATCTTAAGATTTCCGACTGTTCAATGACTGGTTTATTGCATTAAAAAACCTGAAAAACTATACTGAAAACGGAGTTATATGATGTCATATTAAGTCATTGGCAAGAAAGCCCCTACATGGTTAAATCTTGTCAAGATTGAGAGTAACTGATAAAGCGGAAGTGAATAAAAAATTGCACCGGTTACGAGGCACAGGGTTTAAAACTGCTACCAGAAATTATCAAAACATATAAGTAACATCAGAATATGAGGAAATTGTGAAGAGGCAATCAATAATGCTGGTTTCGGTTACCTGGTATATCTTTATCTTTTATCTTTTACTAGTTTCAGTCATTTGACCGCGGCCATTTTGGGGCACCAACATGAAGGGTGTAGTCGAATAAATCAACTCCAAGACTTAATTTTTTTAAAACCTGGTACTTGTTCTATCGCTCTCTTTTGATGAACAGCCAAGTTTAGGGGACGCAAACACACCAACACCAAGTAGTAGTGGGGAACAAACACATACACACATATACACATACGCACCCCTCTATACTTGGATGTTAATTCTACTTGCATTTATTGGTATCTAATTGTTGGGTGTAGTTAACCAAGTTCGTTTAACATCAAATGATTTATTGGTATCTGCTTGAATTTTTAAAAATCCCTTTTACTTCTTATACACAGACACACGCATACACACACATGCACACACACACACACAAACACACACATAAATACACGCACACATATAAATACATACACACACACACACGCAAGCACGCATATATATGACAGACATGAAATGCAAGAAACAGAATCTTATATAATACATATCGTGCTCCAGTTGCAAGGAACATTTTATTGGCGAAACAAAACTGATGTACAAGAATCCAGAGAAAACAGATGAGACAAAAAGAATTACGCAAGTGAGTAAGCGTCTGGTAATATATGGAGACAGCTGATTCAAGATATTTCCATTCTACAAATACCCAAGGAATGACGCAAAGCACTGGAAGGGAATGGAACTATTTTTTATCAAAAAATTCTTACCTAAACTAAACGTACAAAAAAGAATGTATATATGTATATATATATAAATATATATACACATGCACATGAGAAATCCTTAGTAGAATGTTCTCATTACTGTTACCTGGAAAACTCATTTAACCAACTAACACCCCATACACACAACCACACACACACACACACACACACACACACACACACGCGCTGAAATCGGGGAAGTGAGTGTATAATGATATGTGGAAATTGACGATTTAAAGTCTGTTACCAGCATATTGGCATGGAAATAATTTTTCTTTTGCCCTTGTTTATAAGTTATTTATAATTTTAACCTTTAAAGGTATTTTAATATGCTGCCACATTTTGATGAAATTTTTCTGAAAAACTTTTCATCCTATATTAATGGTGTATATATATATATATATATATATATATATATATATATATATATATATGTATGTATATGCTGAGACCTCCCTTCGGTCATGACTGACCATGGGATTGCACCTAGAAAGTTACCCTCCCAGGCACAGGTCCGGGCAAGGTTGTTTATGGAAGACCAGCAACTGCCCATGGATACCGGCCTCCCTCTCCACGCCACCAGTGTTATCTTAGGGAAAGGCTATATGTATATATATATGTATATACATATACATATATGTATATATATATGTATATACATATATATATATATATATATATGTATATATATATAAGGCGGCAAGCTGGCAGAATCGTTATCACGTCGGGCGAAATGCGTAGCCGTATTTCGTCTGCCGTTACGTTCTGAGTTCAAATTCCGCCGAGGTTGACTTTGCCTTTCATCCTTTCGGGGTCGATAAATAAAGTACCAGTTTCGCACTGGGGTCGATGTAATCGACTTAATCCCTTTGTCTGTCCTTGTTTGTCCCCTCTGTGTTTAGCCCCCTGTGGGTAATAAAGAAACATATATATATATATATATATATATATATATGTAATAACAAAATAATAAATAAAAGCATATGCATACATACATACATACATACATACATACATATATATATATATATATATATATATATTATATATATATATATATATATATACATGCATATATGTATATATACATGCATATATGGGTACAGGACACCAAAAAAAAAAACATCGGACACAATGAGAAACGAAAACATAAAAACAAAACCATGGAAACGGACATTATAATATAGTATATATATGTGCATTCTTTATTAGCGCTTTCGTTCGTTCAATTGAACGAACGAAAGCGCTAATAATTAATTATCCAAAATTCTGACTGCCTCCTTCTTAATATACAATATCTGTACACCACTTCAAACACTCTATACACATATGATATATACATATATAAAATGTTCAAGTAACTCAAATAAGTGATTATACAATGGTGCTAGATCAGGTGAGTAGGGAGAATGAGTGAGGTAGAACTCGTACCTTAATGAATTTAGCTTCCTTGGATTATCTTCGCTGAATATGGCCTTGTATCATCATGCATTATCACAAAATACCCACTTCCCTTCTATATACACTTTTAAGATCTGCTTGAGATGATATTGCATAGTGGACCAAGGTGTATCACGCCCCGCACCGCCGAAAAGTCCTCAATACTATTACGCAAATCCACTTCGCTTTCGCTGCGTCGTTATTGAAAACAGTTGGTTCTTCCTGATCGAAATCCACCCTAATGATCAAAATCACCGTTTTTCGATCAGGATATAGAATACATGTTTTTCCTTACACGTGCTGCATTGTTGTTCTTAGGAAATTCGTAAGTCTTTGTCTTCCATAGGCTATTGGACAGAGCATAAATACATAGCGCGTGTCCACAATAATATGTAATTAACCCAATACTGACTGGTTGATTGCAAGGACACCTTTTGTTGGGGTTTAGACTATTTAGTTTGGGCATGGTGTCAGACTGTTTGTTAGAAAATATATATACTTTCGGTACTCCCATACATATATCCTTTATCTTTTACTCGTTTCGGCCATTAGACTGCGGCCATGCTGGGGCACTGATTTGAAAACTTTTAACCGAATGAATCGACGGTAGTACATTTTTAAGCAGGTATTTATTCTATTGATCAGTTTTGCCGAACTGTTAAGTTACAGAGGCATAAACATTCAAATACCGGTTGTCAAGCGCTGGTGACACTCACACACACGCACGCACGCACGCACACACACACACACGCACACACACACACACGAACACACACACACACACTCACACACACACTCACACGACGGGCGCCTTTCAGTTTCTGTCTACCAAATCCCCTCATAAGGTTTTGGTCGGCCTGCAACTATAATAGGAGAGACCTGCCCAAGGTGTCATACAGTGAAACTGAACCCGGAACCATGTGGTTCGGAAGCAAGCTTCTTTATTTCATTATATTGGCCATAAGGCCTTACACAGAGAAATGAACCTGTGGGCTGGACGTAGGCATAATGTTATAAGAAATGAAAATGAAAATGATGATTAATGGGGGAAAAACGACGCCCGCCGATCGATTTTTTCCCGAGAACATTGATCTCTTGTATATTGTTCATGAGGCAACAAGCCTCTACACTGTTCACAATATTGAATAACGAAATGAGGTGCTAAGCCTCTTACCTTTCTTTCCAAACTCAGAACTTCCAATAACACTGAGGCTTTTCAAACTCTTATCACTATTCCTCCTCAACATCGCTTGTGTCCGCATACTCCGTCATCAACCACGCCTCATTCAAGATCGCCCGGGTACAAACGATATTCCTCATTGAGTCCCTTCAGCCTATTCATCACGAGCAACGTTATGACCTCCACAGCTATCTGCGGAGGCCATTCGGGATCCTGTGTGCAGGCTAAAGGTGTTCCCTTATGGTGCTTTTCCACCACCTTTTCTACCTTTCCGCCTCTATAGAAGAAGACCAATAATTCGTCTTCCTCCGGGGGCGGGATATCCAATTCTACCGTTGGCGGCACAGTTTCCGCCAACGGTGTCTCTTCCCCTGCCGGTGGCACAACCCCTACCGATGAGGTTCCGGGACATTCCGGTACTATGTCACCGACTGCCGGTAATCTCCTGTTTCTTTTCCTCCTCCTCTTTTTTTTTCTTTTCAACTGAGGGAGGGTACGTCTCCTCGTGTCCGGGAGATTGTCCCCCCTTCCTCATCCCTAGAATCCTTCGGTGAGCACCCATTGTTGCTCACCTTCTAAGGGCTCACCCTCTAAGGGCTGGTTCGCAAATTTGCGAGCCTCTTTAGGAGTGTCAAATAGCAAGCACACCGTTCCGTATTTGACCCCCCCCCGGAAATGAATTTGGTAGTTGGCAAATAATTTACCAACTCCTTTGCGATTACAGTCTTTTCAAATAGAGTGATGGTGTCGAGTGACTTGGAGTAAGTCTTCAACACCACCGTCCTCTCTTCTCGGTCTTTCAACCACTGTTTGGGTGGGGTATAATTTTCCACCCCAAAGCATTGTCTTTTTTCATTGGCATGTTTTTTTAACAGTTCAAATTAAAAACTTAAAAAGAGGGAAGAAAAAGAAAGAAATCAAAAGAAAGTCACAATAAAAAGGAAAACAATTCACAAAAAAAAGAAAATCAAAAAAGTTTAGAAGAAAGAAAGTTAATAGTTCAAAAACACAGCAAAAAAAAAAATCTTCCGGCCACTTGGTACTCCCATCCAAGGTCGAATCCGGAACGCCACAACTGGAACACAACTTCCACAAAAACTGGTATACAAGTTGTTCAATCTTAGGAAGCAAAGACACTCCCCCAAAACAATCATTATCACAATTATTTTAAAAATTCACAAAACATGAACAAATTGTTAGGAGGCACAATACGCTCCCAAGCAACAATTCTCACAATGAAGTGAGAAAAAACATTCACTTAATGTGAACCACTATCTTGGAAGCGGGATACGCCTCCAAACAATAATTCTCACAATTAAGTGAGAAAAAAATATTCATTCCACTGCAGGCAGACTAGAGTTTAGAATCCAGTGAGGACTTCTTGCTTGTACAAAAAAAAAAAATTATTACCGCAGGCAACAAATCCCCACTGGACCCCAAAACAAAAGTCTTACCTTACAGCGGAGCTTCAAAATTCTTCAATTCAAGACGGCTTCGAAAGGACGTCTTGACAGCTTCAGTTCCAAACACTACACTGACTCGCACATGCGCAGTGGAAAGCAAGCTTCTTACTACACAGCTACGCCTATAGATACATATAAAGACATGACGGAGTTATCGCTTTCATAAATTAGAAACTATGTCGTTATTGTGAATTAGTAACAGATAAGAGATCGTACATAAATATAACAAGAAAAGGTGCTGATATAGATGAAGGAAAAATATTTCGTGACATGCTATTTCGTACATTTCGAGAGATAAAAGTCAATTGTCCAGATATTCTTGTGAATACATTCAGGTAAATATGTCTCCTTTATTCAATGTCTCAATTTCAGCAAACGACTCATTCCATGTTCTGTCCGATTTTACTTTCTTTAAAATTGAATGAAATTTAATAGTATTTTAGAATGTCTAATGGAATTAAAAATTATTTTTATGCATTTGTGTACATTTAAACTAATTAAATATTATTTTACAGAATAATAGAATTAAAATTTCTTTGATTAAAACCATGGAAGTATCCAAAGAGCATTTAAGGCACATAATGCAAAAGATGGTTTGCAAAATTCAGAAGTGGAGATTTCATCCTTGAAGATGAAGATCGAACAGGACGTCCAGTTGAGTTTGATGATAAGCTTCTCGAGGCCTGACTTGAAGAAAGTCCTGCGTTATCAGTTTAAGAATTGGCAATAAAGCTTAGTTCAAACCATACAACTGTTCATCGTCATCTTCAACAACTTGGAAAGGTTCCTAAGCTTGGAAAATGGGTGCCTCACGTATTCTCCGAAAGCAACCGTAAATCCCGAGTTGATATCTGCTCTTCTCTCCATTCTCGCGAACTCATTTCACCCCCTTTTTAGATAGACTTGTGCCTGGTGACGAAAAATGTATCTTCTATTGAAATGTTAAACGTCGTAAACAGTCGCTTGATAAAGGGGAAAAAGCTCAATCAGAACCGAGAAGGGAATTTGTGGGAAAAAGGTTCTTCTCTCTATCTGGTGGGATTGCAAAAGAGTAATTCATTTTGAATTGTTATCACCTAATGCAACAATCAATGCTCAAGCCTACTGTCAGCAATTAGAGCGTTTGAACCAAGCTTTGAAGAAAAACAGACCCGCTTTAGTGAATCGAAAAGGAGTGATGTTTCATCAGAACAATGCGCGACCCCAAACTGCAAAGATCACAACACAGAAGATCGAAGAGCTTGGTTGGAAGAAAATTCCTCATCCACCTTATTCTCCCGACTTTGCTCCTTTAGCCTACCATTTGTTTCGTAGTTTACAGAATCATTTCGGGGCCATAACTTTCGCAAGTCAGGAGGAGGTCGAAACTGACATTTCAGAGTTCTTCGCTTTGAAACCAAAAGAGTTTTACATTGATGGGATTAAAAAGCTTGTAAACAGATGGAAAGAAGTCATAGATAATCCGGGAAAGTACATTGATGATTAAATTTCAATTAAATGTAACATTTGATCACTTGTTTTTTTATTCAAAATTCGGACAGAACTTATGGGATGACCTGATATCTTGACTTTTTTCCATATATATATATATATATATATATATATATATATATATGGAAAAAAGTCAAGATAGAAAATGCTAAGATAATATTATAAAAAACATTTCAGTATCGATTTCAGTCATTGAGACTTTTTCAACTGTAAGTATGGAAAACAATTAATTTTTTGTAAAATTAAAAGAATATTTACACAGTATTCAAATACAAGTGGCATTTTCCGTCTTTCTGCATGTTTCTCTCTCTCTTGTTTACTCTTGTGTGTTCGAGGGCGTTGTGAATTCTTGGTAGGGAATAATAATAATAATAATAATAATAATAATAATAATAATAATAATAATAATAAGAAGAAGAAGAAGAAGAAGAAGAAGAAGAAGAAGAAGAAGAAACGGAAGGAGAAGAAGAAGAAGAGGAAGAGAAGAAGAAGAATGCGAGAGTACCATGACACTAGTATGTTGAATGGTCAACTGCCTCGAAAGTGACCCGCTGTGGATGGTAGTAGTGATTGAATTCCTGAAACATCTCTTTTGAATGTTTTGTTTATAAAATTTTCGTAGGTGTTATTCTGAAAAGCAACAGTGGTAAAGTTAGGAAGGAGGTGGCGGAGAGGAAGAAGACAAGGAAGGAGAATAAGAAGGAATGTAGGCAGTATGATAGTAGTAAGGTGTTAAGTGGTCAAATGACCTAAAATTGGATCGTTATCGATTATAGCAGTGATTGGGACTGTTTATTTAATGAATTCTTGGAAATCTCTTGAGCGTATCATTTTTAATATTTGTATATGTATTTGTGTTATTCTAAGGCCGTGGTGGATATGTCGTTTGTTGTAGACGCGTTCAAAAGGGGTCTGTATTTTATAATAAAGAGTCTCTTTACTAATCCGTTTGCTACAGGTTGTATCGTCCCTGAATTAGTAGAGGTGAAAATTCTGAAGCATGGATTTTTGTTATTAGCGCAAATGTCTATGTGTTGGCTGAATGCTATTTTTCTGTTTTTGGGAATTTTGATCTGTGATCTGTGCAGAGCCATTATTTTACGTAGACTGTCTTTTTGTTTGGCCTATGTACTGCTCTTGACACCTAGAGCAGGTTAGTGCGTAAATCAGGTTCTCCGAAGCACATGTGAAGTTACTTTTCACTGTGAAACGTTGTCCCTGTTTGAAGGAGAACTCTGATCCTTCAATTAAATTGACGAATATCCCACAGTTGGGTCTTCCGCATTTTTTACTGACTGCTTCTGTGTTGTTGCTGGGCGTATTCGGGCTTGTGTTAGGAGACTTTTCATAGATTTGGGCTGTCACTTGCTTTTTATGATGGTGTGTGTTTGGAGTTCATTCTGTGATCCTTTTTTAGCAGGGGAATGTTTTGAAGGATGGTGTCAAAGGCTTCATTGTTGAGAGAGTTGTGTGTGGGATGTATGATAGGGCTTTTGATTGTAAATCCTTCTTTAATTTGGGATGTCTGAGTTCGTGCATGTTGAGTTGGAGGGCACGTTCCTTTTCAAACTTCTACAACACACACACACACACCACACACACACACACACACACACACACACACACATATAATTGTCGTCGAGCCAGTCCCTTGCTACTCTGAGTTTCACCTTTAGGTTGAAGATTCTGTGCACATACAAGTGAAATCTAGAGTAGCATGAGATTGATTTCGACAAAAATAAAATGTATTATTATCGCTACTATGGAAGTGACCACTCTATTCTCCGACGGCTATCATTAAACATTATGATCTGTAAATTGAAATAACCAGAATGTGAGGATTGAAAACAAAGAATCCCTATAATAAAAATATGTACTCTGGGCTTTGTCAATGATTAAAAATGATGCAGACAAAAACATAGCCAAATTCCTAGGCCTAGAAATATATGTTCTATATAGCAAATAACATTAATAAGCACTGAACATATATTGAGTAGTATGATTTTGACAATTGAAAACGCAAAAACAAATCAAAACAAAACACTGCGCATATCCAAGACACTCAGAGCTGTGAGCAGTAATGCAGTGGAAGCACGCAGTAAAATGTAAGATTAGAGAAAAATGATGATGATTATAAATCGTTTTAGAGACGAATTAATGTGTTATTTTGAATATGTTTAGAAGCCGCTGCATGAGGTCTTGAGTGTATGGAGGCATAAGTATTTGTGTGTGTGAGTACAGGCATGAACACACTCACACACACACAAACATACATAACCACATATATACAAATATGCATAACCACGCACATATAAACATACATAATCAAACAAGCAAACATACATAATGGCATATATATACATACAAACATAACCACATATAAACAAACATACATGATGACACATATATATAAACATACATACAAATAGCATATATGTACAACCACACACAAACATATATAATCGCACATATGTATTCTTTGATATTTGTTTTGTTTACAGCAAAAGTCTTGCAGTCGTGCAGAGGTAATATATGTATATAAAAACCTGTTTTAGAACATATTTAGAATAAAATAAAGACTGCTATAAAACGCTTTTAGTTTACCTATTAAGAATCACAAATGTGGTACCACACAATTTGTCAGTACTGCCCGTACTCCCATCACCAGAAGTCCTTACTATAGATGCAAAGGAAAATATATATTTAAAGAGAATTCACGAGTGTATTTGTGTGATAAATGCGTTCCTGAATACATGCAAATTTGTGACTGTAGCCACGCTGGAGCAATGCACTCTAGAGTTAAGACGAATAGCTCTGTACTTACTTCAGTCTGGTTTTTAATGTATCAATATCTGTTTGATGAAACGCTAACTTACAGAACATAGAGAGATGCAACACAAACAACACCACCATTTTGAGAGTTAAAGACTTGAACACAAATCAAGACACAGATATACACAATTACGCATACAACCGGCTTCTGCACAGTTTCTTTTTACCAAATGCCATTCACAAGTATTAGTCAGTTGGAAGCCATAGTAGAAAATACTTGACCAACGTGTATCGCAATGAGATTGAACCCAGAACTATGTGTTGCTAAGAGAACTTCTTAACTACAAAACAGTTGCCAGACTTTCTTGAATATTTAGGCGCTAATGTGTAACTACTTTTGAATTTCCAGTTGTTGAGGATTGCAAAAGAATTTTCATTCATGTGTTTAAATTACATATGTGCATATTTACAGAGGTTGACATTTACACACACACACACATACACACACACACGCACACACACATGTCTGAGGCATGTGTACCTTATACCTTGAATCGACATTTTTCTTTATCCTTAACAAAAGCAACATCCAGTAAAAATGCATCTAGATCGTGTATCATTGATCATCTAGGAGATGCAAAAATAGCCATATATGCATTTGCTACCGATTATTACTGTAATATTTATAGAAATAACACTATGAGAACTTGTTTTTAAAGAAAGTCGTGCAACACATTGTGGGTACTCATAACTTCTAGACGTTTTAGACTATTGTGGCGACAAGGATGTCGGCGACGATGACGATGGCGATGATGATAATAATATTTTTACCTCCTCCCCACGCCACAAAAAATAAAAAAGGTAAACTAACAAAAAGCACATCTTCATGAAAAACGCATCTAACGTATTTGTTAAAAGAATCAGATCAATTTAGTCTCCTGTGGGAAGCATGGATCCAAACAACAGCAAACAATCGCAATTGTTGGTAATTACTAAAGAAACGTGAAATGTGTCAGAAGGTTTTTATAAGTCTGTCATCTGCGTTTTATACCTTTCTACTATCATTTTTATACACAAAAGAAAGCATTTTACTTAGTTATCTGTAATGGGTATGGAGGAACAGCTCTTTGTTGTTCTACCAAGTACAGCGAAGACACAATGGTGATGGGATTCATGCAGCTGTGCCGAATATTTATTTAAAAGCTCAACATATACATTAGTTTTTGTTTGTTCAGTATTTGTTGAGCTAACTCTTGTCCTTATCATCATGAAGAATCAACGAATATTAATCACTTTTCTAGGAATGTTATATTTTATAACAGGTATGTCAAAAATATTTAGTTATCCACTATTTTTTTCTTGTTTTGAAATTGGTTGTCCACCATTTGTCACAATTCTATTTAACAAATCTCCAATCTGAACAGTATCAGTTTAGTTTCTGATCAATGAAATATTATCTGTAATATTTCACGGTCTACAGTGGAGAACGCTAGGAATACCAGAAACAGAAAATTTCATTGAGTTTTGATTTTTAAATAATAAAAGTTTCTGGTGGAAGGAAGTAATCGGTGAGTAATCGTATAAAAGCAAATGATGTGGGGAGAATCAAAAGAAATAATTTTATAAAGTAAAGTTAGATTAAAATCCCAAGCGAAATTTAAATTCAATATAACAGTTAAGATTTCAATACAATGTTAGAAAATATCAATTCTCGATCCTTATTGCTGCATAATAAAAACATCATAAAAACTTTATAAAGGGGAACTTAAAATATAAAATAAATCAATAAAATGAATCGAAAATTTCATTTTTAAATGAAATTCATCATCAGTTGAAGTTCCTCTCTCCCCAAACACTATTATTATGAAATGACTAAACTACATATTAATCCTCAATTGTTTGCACTTTGCAATAATAAATATATATACCAATATGATCGCATTCTCTCCCTACTAGTAGTTTATAATTCTCACATATTTAATTAATCCTTGGTCGACCGGGTTCAAACCTGTTTTTTTATCCCAAGGGGATAAACGAAACAAATATGAGTAAGATGCAGGCCGAAAGCCAATATAGGCACCTACGAAAGAAAAAAATTAAACATTACGTCTAACATATTAATTTTTAACATTTTATATTGGATTTCTTAAAAAAATATGGATGTATTATGGCGAGCTTCGTATATAGGTGGCAATTGCCATATAGTAAGTTCCATATGGTTGGTGGCAAGCGCCTGGTCAACCGACACTATGATTAATTTGAATCCTGAGTATCTATTATTCTACTTAGTATATTGATGTC
Source organism: Octopus sinensis (assembly GCF_006345805.1). Lineage (NCBI taxonomy): Eukaryota > Metazoa > Mollusca > Cephalopoda > Octopoda > Octopodidae > Octopus > Octopus sinensis. Next base: position 87,094,425 of record NC_043000.1, read on the forward strand.
ATTGGAGAAGGTTTATACACTTCTCTTTCCCTACACTCTGAATCAATGACGATGATCTCTTATCAAATAACTGACTCTATTACATGAGTGAATGTGATAAATACGTACAGCTGCCCCTCAGTTCACAAGATAGGTTGGTTCTGCGAATCACCATATAAATCGAACTCGTAAAAAGCGATGGAAATAAGCTTCTAATGATATTAATAAAAACACAAACGTGAAATAGTTATTTGTTGAAATGAATATTATAAATATGATTATCGTGTATCGTAATATTGGGTTTTATCTTCTACCCAAAATAATAGAGCTTTTACCCGTTGTTTCTATAATGTTACTATGTATGTATGATTTATGCATTAAGGTTACTGAAGATCAAGCAATTATTCTGGCTCTCGTGCTTAAGACCGTTTTATCAGTTACTTAGTTTATAATAAATTGTTTCGTAGTTTCCATCAAACGCTTTCCAACGTCGAAAATATTTAACAAAATGTATATATATATATATACATACATACATACATACATACATACATACATACATACATATATATATATATATATTATATATATATATATATATATATATATATATATATATGCATATATATATATGTATATATATATGTGTGTATGTATATATATATATATATATAATATATATATATATATATATATATATATATATATATATATGCATATATATATATGTATATATATATGTGTGTATGTATATATATATATATATATATATATATATATTCTAACTTAAGTGTATGTTGAGATCGTGGTATAAGTCACCATCGAAGAAGTGAAGCAAAAGTAAAATGAAAAGTTGCTGAGAAGTTGAGATGGAAATAACTAAATGGTGATTCTATATAGTAAAGTAAAAACAACAACAAAAACGACCCGAGCCCAAAACAAAATCCTAAAGTTCTTTCGATTCTTCGCAGCGTAATGGTTATATGACACTTTCCCAATTCTTTACACAGTATTTTTTTTTGCATTTTCGTTAAACTCTGCAAAGTCTTTCGAAATGCAGGTGTTCGATAGTAGAGGGTAGATGAGGTAGTGTTCCTTAATATTGTTTGATTCTCTACATTCACATATGGTTGAGTTGATCTTACATCCCCATCTAACCAAAGTCACTTTTGATTGCCCTGTTCTCGCTCTCAGGCGATTTAATGCCTTCCGTTGTATCCATGGTTCTTCAATTGGGGAATTCTTATGTCGATTGGAGGAGAGGTGTTCTCAAGCCTTTAATTCCAGAGCTGAAATCTGTTTTTTTCTTTCCCTGATATGCTTAGCGGCTAGGCAAGAACGAGGAAGTTTCTTTGTGACTTCAGTCATTGGACTACAGAAAAACCGTGTAAACTGAGTACCGTATGAACCGAGGAAAACAATATTTGCTTCTTTTTTTAAATGGTTTAGTCAGAGAAGAAAACTGACTGTTTTAGGAAGGAGCTTGATTGGTGGGAAAGGAAAGGAAATTATATTCAAGCCGAAGACCTACGCTAGACGCTTGCAATAGAGTGGGACTCGATAAAGACGCCAAAGAACGAGGCGGTAGAATTAAACCAGGCTAAGGATTAAGGCTACCACCTAACAATGGGAACACTTAGTAGTCTTTGTCTACCGAATTTCACTCACAAAGCTTTCGTCGGTCCAAGCCTGTGGCTGGAGACACTTGTCTGTTTCCGCGCATTGAGAACGAACCTGGAACCACAAGTTGGGAACAGAACTCCTTGACACTGTTTTAAACACGTTAGTACTGCAGGATACGATTAAGGCCGTGCATTGGCAGAATAGTAAAGGTGACGGACAAAATTTCTTACAGAATTTATTTCGGTTTTTATGTTCCAGGTTCAAAATTCACGGTTGTCAACATTGTATTCCATTCCTCCAGGATCAGTGAAATAACGTATCATACAACTACTGGAATTCGTATAATCAACTTTTTCTTGCATCCGATTAAATTCAGGACCTTGTACAAATATAAGACATTATAAAGGGCAGTTGATTGGCAGAATCGTTAGAGTCGCGGATAGTGATACTTACAGCTCTTTATATTCTGAATTCCAATTTCACTGAGGTTAAATTTGCCTTTGATACTTTCGGTTTTGATAAAATGAAGCACCAGTAAAATACAGGAGTCCACATTACCTAGTGTTCCCTTCTTCCTTAATTTGGAGCTTTGTGCCTATGTGAGAAACGTTATTATTGATACTATTCATCCGGACATCATTTCCATTTGGACTAATACTATTCATCCGAGCATCATTTGGATAGAAAATTTGTTTCGCATTCCTGATGTTATCTTCAATTTAAAAAAAAAATATTTGAAGTGACACATTTAATTATTTCCCATAATAAAATTATTCAATCACCAAGCTTGTAACATCGAAATAGCATAAAGTGATTCTTTGATAATTACGCAGTTAATAGAAAAATATGTTCTTTGGTTGCCTCTAATCAAGTAGATCCTACAACTCGAAGTATTTCATAAATATTTTAATAATAATTGATCACCTAACATAGCTGCAAGTCGACACGTGATTCTTTATGAGGTTGCTTGTCCTGCTACAAATACCGCTGAAGTCTCTCTCAAACAATATCGTTGTTAAACAAAAGCGGGAGACAATGGATAATGTAGTGCATTGCTTGAATAAAAAGGTCGGGATGATCTCGGTTACAATGGCTTTTATCACTAGTCTACTTGATCAGAATTGATCAACATTAACCGCAACACTAAAAGCAAAGTTTTGCAAGACTTTCGAATGCTAACAATGATTATTAACAACCAAATCGTTTCCATTGTGTCATAAATATATCTTCGATTTTGTAACAACGAAAGAAAACAAAATAAAAATGTTATAGTTCATATGCTTACTATTTTGGAGATATAATAACATTAAAAGTTGAAACAAAAGAAAACAAAACAAGAACAAGCATTTAAAAGACATGATATACACCCATTGAAGAAGCTACCGATAGGTATAGTGAAAAATATTTTCGAGGATATATAAATCAACAGCAACTGCTTTGGGGAAAGGAAAGGAAGTGAATTATAGACAAACAACAATAGGAGAGTGTGTTTACGACTGTCCCCAAATATAACAGTATAAACATTCCATCTCTAAGGTATATAGTCCGTACATCTTCTCAAGTACAAATTAAAGTAACTTCGGAACAAAATAATATAATTTCGGAACAAATTAAGATAGCCCTGAAAAAAATTAAAATAATCACCGAGCTATAATTAAAGACTCCCTTCAAACCATTTATCCGATGGTTTTTAACTCACGAATCCTAAATTATAGTTTAATTTTCAACGACAATATTTTGTAATAAGTATCAAAACATCTTTTATGAATTTATGGCAAACTTCTGTCTGGAAATATAAAACATAGTTACTGTGATTGTAAACGCATTTACCACTGTGAAATCATTCTTCTATAACGACTTGCTAGAATTTGTTGTAGCACATCAATCAATCCATATGGTGAATCTAAACATTGGCAAAAATTCATCATATTAATTGTTGGTATCCATTTAGCATATTCAATATATTAAATACATTCATAATCTATCTTTGATATAATTATGATCTATCTTCTTGACGTTGTCAAAAACACTTCCGCTGTGCAAACGTAATGCATGATTTTTGCGCACATAATTATATTCTCTTCTCTCCTTAACGCTATGAGCAGCAGCAATGGCTCGCCAATTTTCTCATTTAGCGAGCAGTACACGCATATGAATTTCAAATGCAGACTTCGCATGTGGCCACCGCTTGCTTCTATGTTTTGACTTCTCAGAAAATAGCAGTAATTGTAGCTTAATACAAGCTTTGCGACTGACTTTGTCATTCGTAAGTGAACATAGTATTGTAGGCCAAAGTCAAATAAAATGAATTCAGATTTAAAAAGCATCAACGTATGTTCATACAATTCAAAATATAAGCATCTATTTAAAGTATTTAATTTACTCTAAGATTATTTTAACTTGCTCTGAATTTACTTTAATTTTGCTTCTTGGTTATTATAATTTGTATCTAAAAAAACAAAACAAACATATAGTATTGGTGCTCCTTTTCTCCAATAGAAAATTAACAAGTTCGAACTGAGATTGTTTTTATTTTTTACAATATTAAGAAATATGGCGATCGGATGACGAAAGATAAATCGCCAAAGTAGCGAAGCGCGTGACGTACTAAGGAGAGAGAAGGGGAGAAAGAAAGAGAGAGAAAAGAAGGGACAGTTTTGATAATCATCAACCATAGATTATGTAAACTTAAGAATACCTACAGAAATGTTTCTCTAAAGAGATTATCAACTATAAAATGTATGTGGAAGCTTTCATAATCATTTATATTTTAATTATTTTTATCACACATTGACAAATATTAATAATATAATCACGAATAAGTATTAGTTAAGTATCTAAAACATTTCGGAGACGTTCTAACATTTGTCTTACAAAAGAATTATCATGAATGCTCCCATAACTTTTAGATGGCATTATTTTAAATCTGCCATGAGGAGATTTTATTGACAAGATTAGACAATACTTATCTTCTTAGATTTCTTCTGCTAATAATTGTAAAGAATTGTTGTAATTGTCTTTGTACAGTCCAGCCAGGATCATGACAAGAATCATTTTAACTACAATAAGAACGAGAGAACGAAAGAGGGGGAGAGAGAAAAATTGGGAGCGAGAGAATGAGGGAAGGAGAAAAAGAGGAAGAGAGAATGAGGGAGGGAGAGAAAGAGGAAAAGAGAGAAGCATACATTCATACGCACATACACATCATATATACATATGCATACATATATGTATGTATATATAACTAGCACTACGTCGATTACGACTTCGAGGGTTCCAGCCTGCTCGTAAAATTAACGTGCGAGTGGCTGAGTACTCCAGCAGACACACGTACCCATAACGTAGTTCTCAGGGAGATTCAGCGTGACACAGAATGTGACAAGGCTGGCCCTTTGAAATACCGATACTACTAATTTTTTTGCCGGCTGAGAGGACTGGAGCAATGTGAAATAAAGTGTCTTGCTCAAGGACACGATGCGCCGCCGGTTTTCGAACTCACAACCTTACGATCGTGAACTGAATATCCTAATCACTAGGCCACGTATGTGTGTATGAGTATATATCTCTCTCTTTCCTCTTTCTCTCCATCCCTCATTCTCTTCCTCTTTTCTCCCTCCCTCATTAGCTCTCCTTATTTTTTCCCTCCCTCATTCTCACTCTCCTAATCTTTCTCTCTCCCCCTCTCACGTCCTTATTGTAGTAAAATGATTCTAGTTATGATCTGTATAAAGACAAACATAAAATCACGTTAATGATTATTATTAGGTAGTCAGCATGGAATGAAAATTTATATGTAATTTATATATATATATAATATATATATATATATATATATATATGTTAAGGAGAATTTCAGATAGGTTCATCAATTTATTTATACATATATTCTGCCATAGATCAATGCATATTAGTCTTTAAAATATACCAATGTATCAGTCGTTAAAATATTAAAACATTAAAAATTCATGAATACACACATATATAAAAAATCTAATATACATATATAAAATGTGGAGGCGCGTGGCTTAGTGGTTAGAGGTGTCAGCACCATGATCGTAAGATTGTGGTTTCGATTCCTTGACCGGGCGACGCGTTGTGTTCCTCAGCAAAACACTTCTTTTCACGCTGCTCCAGTCCACTCAGCTGGCAAAAGTGAGTAGCGCTGTGATGGACTGGCGTCCCGTCCAGCTGGGGAACGCATACGCCATAGAAACCGGGAAACCGGGCCCATGAGCCTGGCTAGGCTTTAAAAGGACGCATTTATTATTTTTATACATATATAAATAGATGAGTGTAAATAGGTTAGAACGGCGTTGTAAAAATTATCAAGAATAAAAGTATGCCCTTACAAAAAGGTGAATAAAGTAAAGTCTCTCGAAGAGCGAATAAGAAAAACAACGTAGCGATGAGACTGGAATATTTAAAAAAAACATGTAAATAATCCGAGAGAATAAGTAATGTTGTTAAGGAAAAATGTCGATGGTAATCCTTTTACGAGGTCGACTTTGCCTTTCATCCTTTCGGGGCGATTAAATAAGTACCAGTTACGCACTGGGATCGATATAATTGACTTAATTGACCCTCCCCAACCAATCTAATCAGACCAAAAAAATCAAAATTTAGGAAGCGTGAAATAATATGGTTTGCCCCGCCCTTCATTCTTCAGGTCAAATCTTTACCCAAATTGTTTTTTAAGATACCGAAAGAAAATTTTCCTAAAAATCATTATAAATATTATCTCATTTTTCATAAATCATCTGTGAAATTATCGTACACAACTACGAATTTACGTTCGATCATAGCTTCCATCAATAGATCTAAACTCAGACTTAGGAAATCTACCCGCACAAATCGTTCTAATGAACTCCATAACCCCCAAACTGACACTAGCTCTAACGAAAACATTACGCCATGTTAACCCCTCACAGTAGAGAATGACTTAACACCTAATAACCGGAGAATTAATATCGATGCGGGGGTGGGGAACATGTAATTGTCGATTAAAGGAGTCGTGTCCGTTAGGCGGTTCTTTACGTAATGATGTAGTGTATAGGTACTATGTAGAAATCCCTGCTACACAGAGGATAAGAATTTAAATAGGAAGCACTATAGACTTTAAACGTCGATACAGGGCCAATTTGAACTCTTCTACTAACGCAAAATATAAATCTTCTACAACGCTAGCTTCGTAAATACAAGTCATTTTCGACTCTCACCATATTCAACTGAATCTATCTATCTATCTATCTATCTATCTATCTATCTATCTATCTATCTATCTATCTAATTATTAATTAAATATATAAATTGCATATCAATTTTT
>NC_043000.1:87108849-87166349 GCF_006345805.1 Octopus sinensis
AAGTACCTAGGCACAGACGAAAATGTATTTGAAGGCACTGTGAATAAAGATAAAGTGACCCGAGAATATTGCACCAGATTTAGGAAAATATGGCAGTCGGAACTTACAACAAAACAATATGCCACAATGTATTTGCAGTACCGATGCTGATCCCAACATTTAGGATATTTGATTGGTCTGTAGAGGAAATCCAATCCAATGATATCAAAACCCGCAAAATCCTGACAACAACTGGGAACTTCCACAGAATCAGTGATGTTGACAGGCTCTACCTAAGAAGACATGAAGGTAGTAGAGGCCTGAGATCAGTGCAGACGGTCTTCGAATGCCGTATGGTATCACTCAGGCAGCACCTGCTAAACAAAAATAAATATATAAATGCAGTTCTGAAACGTGAAGTGAGCAACATTGTACGAGTTGGCAGTGAGCTCCTCAAGAAGTACTCTCTTCCTGATGATCTCCTATAGAGCCCCCAAACAGCTGGACTCTCTTACCTCAGAGAAGAACTGGATGGAAAACATTCAGCATACAAAAAAAAAAAGAAAGAAACTATGCATGGGTATGTTGCCCGGAAGCTTGAAGAAGACAGGGGAATTGACACAAAGCTCAGCCTCTCTTGGACACAAGACCACTACATCACATCACACTTCGAAGGCTATGCGTTTGCAATCCAGGAACAGGAGATTGCCACAAAGTACCTGGTGAACAAGAGAGACAGTGACGCTCTTGTAATCCCAAGGTGCAACCGCATGTGTAGGCTATGTCATGTTTCTGTGGAAGACATCACACATGTGATTAGCAGCTGTCCCAATATGTCGTCACGGTACTACCTCCCTATGCGGCACGATGTTGTTGCTAAAACAATTTATTGTGCCATCCGCAAAAAAAGACTATCCTGAAATAAACTTAGAAAATCCCTCAGTTATGGAATACATTCATAAACACCAACTTAAGGAATACTGGTGGAATATTCCCAGCAAAACTTTTGCCAAATATAGACATAACGGGGCGGATATTGTTTCGGACAGAGGGGCAAATGTATGTACCATCATGGAGGTCATCTGCCCTGCGAATATAAATATCTCTTTGAAAATCAAAGAAAAAGAGGATATCTATGGAGAACTACTTTGAAACCTCCAGCTTCTATATCCAGACTATGAATTCATATTTATACCAATTATAATTGGAGCACTAGGTTTTGTTAGTAAATGCTTAAAGGAGAATCTGGATAAACTGGGATTTTCAGACAGAGAAATTGACCGGCTAATTCGTACATTACAAGTGCAAATCTGTGAGTGGAACAATAAAAATATGCAAAACTTTTCTCAAGTTCCAAATGTGAATTTGTCTGTGTTAACTACATCCAAAAAATGGATCTTTGTATCTTTGTTGGAAACCGGGTCCTTCCTCAGTGGGAGATTTATAATAACTAAAAAATAGAATACACACAAACACACACACACACACACACACACACACACATGCATATCTTCTCATTCTCTCTGTGTCTATCTCTTCCTCTCTCTATCTTTATATCTATACATGCACACAGATACACACACACACACATGATTATTAACTATTTTGTTTACCTTTGTTGGTTTTATTTTCAACGCCTACATTATTTATGTGGTGCCATTTCCTATTCACAAATGTGATCTGTGATATTTATATACTGAATTCAAGTTTTTGTTTATGTTATAAGATTACTTCAGTTGTGAAAGGATCTGTATGGTATTGTCTGAATGTGATTTGGAATGGTAAGATGTTTTTTTATAGTCCCTGAATTTTTGTTACAAGAATACCATATGTGACTATAAAAAACAAATTTTAACTCTATACGTTTTTTTTTCATGCAGTTAATGCTGTATTGCTAAATTTTTAGCCATTTCTGTCATGCTTATGATGTTTATTTTTGTGTGTGAAGCGTTTTTATATAACTTACAGACTTTCGACGGGTAAGAAGGGAGATGAGAACGCTACTTCTCGCTTATGTCCTTGGTGCTGCTGTCGTTGTTATTGTATTCCTATAAAATCATATATTTCTTTGTGTTATTTGCATTGTTTTCCAGTGTTTGTGCGAATATTTTGCAATCTTTGCAAGACACATTTATAGCTAGTCTAGAGCTCGCTTTGTAAATGTTTTAGGAATATTCCATTTTAATCACGTCATGCACTGACTAAAGATTAAAGTCAAAGCACTGAAATTCATAAAAAAATTAAAAATCGCTTTCAATTCGATATTCTTTACGGTTGTTGTCTATATATATATAGGGGTTGGAGAAAATAATAGAAATACATTAAAATTTCAAACAAATTAATTTTAATATGAGGTAGGACTGCCTTTAGTAGTAATTACAGCTTGAATTCTACGAGGTATGGACTCGTACAAAGTTTGAATTGTTTCCACAGGAATTTTTGTCCATTCTTCAGCTAAAACAGTCTCCAGTTGGGGGAGGGGGCCAGTCGAGTAGATCGACCCCAGTACTCACCTGGCACTTAATTTATTGACAAAGTCGACCTCGGCGGAATTTGAACTCAGAACGTAACGGCAGGCGAAATACCGCTAAGCATTTCACCCGGCGTGCTAACGAGTCTGCCAGCTCGAGGCAATATTAAAAGGCACTTGGTTAAGATGCTACGCAATAAAATCGAACCAAATTCGCGTTGATGTCAAGCTAACTAGTCAGTCATGATGCTTCATTTTTAAGCAAACACCAAAAGTAGTTTCTTTCAAACAATTTAGAAAGCTGATCACGTCACTCGAAATCGCGATAACAAACACTCTTATCTGCAACCCACAAAAACAATATAGACTTTCTGTCGCTCTCTTACTCAACTCCTCTCTCTCTTTCTCTTGCAAGACGCATGCGCACACATACGTTCATGCACACAATTTTCAGGCACGTGTACTTTTATTTAGCTTCATGTAACCATATGCATATCTATATACACGTGCATACGTACATACATACATACATACATACATACATACACACATACGTACACACACGCACATATAAACATATACTTATACATATACATATATGAGTATGTGTATGTGTGTCTATATATATGTGTGTGTGTATACATGTGTATTTATACACGCATGCATACTCACAGCCACACACATACACACATGTTCTTGCATGCACGCATATTCGTTAATGCATGCATAAATATGTACATGCACATATATGTGTGTGTATGTATGTGCGCGCGTGCGTGTGCGTGCGTGTGTATGTTGTAATACGCATTTGCAGGCTAATGCGGACGCACATTTTGGCTGTGGTGTTTACACACGCTTGTATACACTTTCAAAAACATATGCAACCGATTAATTTAGTGAAAAATCGAAAACACTTTAGCTTTTAAATCAGGAGTTTCTGCAACATGAAGGTTTATCAATACAAAAGATGAAGTGGCATGCTGCTCCCTCCTCCTCCTCCTCCTCCTACTACTACTACTACTACTACTGCTGCTGCTGCTGCTGCTGCTGCTGCTGCTGCTGCTACTACTACTACTACTACTACTACTACTACTACTACTACAACCACCACCACCACCACTGCTGCTGCTGCTGCTTCCGCCGCTGCCACCTCTGCCACTGCCGCCGCCGCCGCCGCCACCACCACCACCACCACCACCACCAACAACAACAACAACAGCAATAGCCTCTGATGGTCAAAGGCAAGACATAAGAATAGAAATGCTGACACCCTTAAGATTCTATATGACAAATGTGACAATAACTGCGAGAATAAGAATAGCAACAACAATACAACTAAAGTACTCTCTATAGTGAAAGAAACAAAACAAAAACAAAAAAAAGCTCAAAAATAATCTCCAAGACTCAAACTTTTAAATAAATTTACAAAAACAAATGGGCCTTAAATAACAAGTGCAGCGACTCTCAGACATCCTCCTCCTCGCCCTCCTCCTCCGCCTTATTGTCATCATCATCACCACTACCGCCGTCGTCGCCACAACCATCGCCACCGTCGTTATCATCATCGTCATCATCGACGTCGTCGTCATCATCATCATCATCATCTTAACCCCGACCACAAAACTCAATAACGAATTTCTAGACCACCACTAGCACCACCAGCACCAGCACCACCAGCACCAGCACCACCAGCACCAGCACCAGCACCAGCAGCACCGCCAGCAACAGCAGCAGCAGCAGCACCACCACCACCACCACCACCAACAACAACAACAACAATAACAACAGCAGCAGCAGCAGCAGCAACAACAACAAAACAAACAGCAATTTCCCTAACACGATTTGAATAAAGAACCCCGATATAATCATTTCCTCAAAGAAATTCGTTACGAAGGAACTGAAGGAAAAGAAAATCACATATAACAGTTGGCACCACCACCACCATCATTATTACTACGACCGCTACTATGACAACCATCACCACCTCCACCATTGCCACATCTCATAAAAAGAACAACAGCAACCCAACAAACATGATAATGCCATCAACTATAGCAAAACAGGCAAAACCGAGGTTGAGGCGGGGGCGAAATAACATATTTCCTTCCATTTGTACTTAAATGGGAATAAAAATTTCCATGAGTAAAATAAAAATAACAAAAATATATAACATTTTTTTTAAATGCGAAAAATACTCCAAAGCCAACATAAAATGAATTGAACTTTTATGAAGGCAGCATTATTTTTTTCTAAACATAAGTGATATGTATTAGAGATTTGTTAAGTAGGACAAGCCAAGAGATGAAAAAAAAAAAAAACCCAAAAACTATTTGAAGTATTTCAGATGAAAGATGTCAGCTTTGTGTTTTTGTTGTTTTCACACCTTCAGCACTTTCAAGCTAATCATTCTCCTTCGCCTCTGAGTTGAAGAATGATCAGAAGCAAAGCTATGAATAAAGAAAAAGACTTTTAGTAGCGTATTCAAAGGCAGAACAACTGTGATCTTTGTAAGATTTCCAAAAATGGTAGAAATAAGTGGGCAAGGATAGGTTATCTTTTGACTTGAAGCCCGGTTCAAATGCTTGCAACACCTTTAAAGGCACCCAAGATTCTCGTGGTAGAAGTGATAAAGTGTGGAATAGTCTAAGTCTAATACACATGGACAGGAACTATCACCACCGACTGGCTTCCAAATAGTTACCATCTACTGAGTTTCACTGACTAACGTGTAGAGGACTTCAGGTTGTAGTAGAAGACATCTGAAATTGGTGCCGTGTAGTGGGTTAGAACAAAATATCATGTTACTGTGAAGTGTGCTTCTTAACTTATACAACCATGTTTATGTACCCAAGGCCATGCCAGGGTGAAATAAGAATGATGGGAAGATACTTATGAGCTGTATTGGCCATCGGGTTTCCATTCACAGTTGGAACAGTTTACATTTCGCTCATGATACCATAAATTTTCTTGAAAATTTGAACACCATGACTTACATCGACTCTCTCATAATTTATCTTCAACTGGAGAAGGCAACAAATAGTAGCTAAAGACTACTCTTTCCCACCTCTTGTATATCGTAAAAATGTAATAGCAAATTGAGTTCCGAAATATATTAATTAGGACGTTTAGCGTATACAAACTAGAGTAAATCCGTTTTTGAATCTAGAACGCTTTATCGCTGTTTCTGGTCGGTATTAATGCATGATTTTATTGTTAATAACACATTTATATTTAAGTCAATGTGGGAACCTCGGAGCTGTCACTCGATCTGATAGAAATAACGACCAAATCTTCTTCTAAATCACAGCCAACGTCTTAAAGAAATAGAAGCAGTCATGTGTTTCCAGGATAATGTAGTCGTAGATACACATGACAGCTTGGAAAACAGACAAGATAATCATAGCTTAACGTCATTGATCGTAGTTCGGCTTAAACAGGTTTGATGGGCTAAATAAAAACATCAAAATAGCATAAACAATAAAACAACAAAACAAAACAGCATAAACAACAAAACATAAACAACATCAATAGATGCAATAATGTACTGTATCCTACACAAGCGATACATCTGTCTAATTCATAAATCGTGAAATTTAAATGAAAATAATCAATATAACAAACATCTCATATGGAGATTAAAGATAAATTTGATTAAAGATACATTTGATTAAAGATAAATTTGATTAAAGATAAATTTGTTAAATTCTATTCATGTGGCACTCGGAGAACAGTGAGAAACCGAACAATAACGAATCTATTTTAATATCTTCAAGCAGATTTGAACCTGACTATGCTGATCGCTTTTCTTTTTCGCCATCGGAGAGCACCTGCCTTCAGACGATGTGTATTTATAACACGCATAAATCATTGATGTAAGGCAATTTTGAGATCTATTGATGCAGGGCAGTGTTTCGATCTATTATGCGTTTCTTCAGTCAAAATTACCCCACCAGAGAGTGAAAACAGCAAATAATTTGTTTGCTAATTCCCATAAACAAGAACTCATGCGCATGCTAGATTCATAGGTTCAGCGAGAAAAGTCTGACTGAGGAGACACTCAATGAGGCCGAAATGTCGTGGTGTCCTCTTACACTATGCTTTATGAACATAAAAGAGGCGGCGTTCTCCGATTAGATATTCACATTTGAAAACTGCCAGTATATATCAAGAAGGAATCGATACGCTATTGGTTAACTTCTATGATTTTTGTGCAGTAGAACTGCGATTCTCAACCATTTGGTGCCTATGGAACCTTTTTGAGTACCCGGGTGGATCCTCAAAGTCATTCAATGCTTAAAAAATTAAATGTTATTAGGAAGGAGTTGTATAAAAAATGTTGAAATATTCTATGTATTGTAAAAGTAAAACTCCTTTATTGCACATACATTTTAGCAACAAAATCTTATGTAGGGCCCCTAAGGGTCATATGGACAACCCCAGCTGAGAACCACTACAATCAGGACTCAAAGCAGAGACTGAAAGGCTTTTAATTGAAGCACAAGATCAAAGCTTTTCCACCAGATTAGATCAACCCCAGTATGCAACTGGTACTTAATTTATCGACCCCAAAAGGATGAAAGGCAAAGTCGACTTCGGCAGAATTTGAACTCAGAACGTAAAGACAGACGAAATACCGCTAAGCATTTCGCCCGGCGTGCTAACGTTTCTGCCAGCTCCCTGCCTTTATAATAATAATAATAATAATAATAATAATAATAATAATAACAGACATCACTACCGACAGTAACAAATGCAGAATGTGTTGTGAGGTGGGGTGAAACGGTATGGCACTTCGTTAACGAATGCCCGAAATTGGCACAACGGGATTACAAACAACGTCATGACAATGCGGCAAGAATGATCCATTGGGAGCTCTGTGGAAATCACGGCCTACAAAGAGCAAAACCGTGGAATGAACAAACCCTAGATGGAGTTATCGAAAATGAGAACTGCAAAATCATGTGGGATGTAATGATCCAGTGCGATCACCTGACCAGACATTGTTGTGGTGCATAAGAAAGAAAGATATAGTAATCTTTAGGAGGGACAAACAAGAGTGTCACTTAATCAACCCTCTTGCTCCTCTTCCTGCTCCACCTCTTGCTCCTCTTCCTCCCCTGCTCCTCCCCTATCCCCCCCTCCCCTCCCTTCCCCTGTCCCTCAGGAGACCAGGAGACCCGAGAATTGAAATCGCTAAGATGTGGCAGCTACGAGGGTCAAACATTAAGGTTATCTCTATTGTTATCGGAGCATTGGATTCAATACCACCCAATCAGAAAAAAAAAAACATCTGAAAACTTTAGAAATACCCTACAATCTAGATGTATTGCAAAAGTCAGCATTACTTGGAACTGCATGCATATTGCCTAAAGTACTGTCTGTCTGAGGTCTTTGTTGTGACTTGACAAACAGTACAATATCTTCAATCAACAAAATCTTCAATCAACAATATCTTCAATCAATAACCTCACGATATTGTATACTGTGCGACGTCTAAAATAAGAATAATAATTATAATAATTATAATGGTAATAATAATGAATCCTATTTTTGTAAACCTTAACCATCCCCAAAGGGCATAAAATGTATTCGTGTTTACTTGAAATTTGGTATGGCGTTATGTGTTAAGGCTAATTATTTTTTCGATTGATTTGAAGGTAATGTTTGCAATAAGGTCTGAGAAATACATTACTAGAAATATGTTTTGTTATCGCCGTTGTTGTAGTAGTCGGTATTCTTGTTGCTTAGCTTTTCCTTTTCCACATGATAGGCTGTGCCTTGACAGATTTGATCCAAGTTTTCACTAAATCAAGCAACCATACAAAATCGTTCTTGTTGACTCATGGAATTGTCGTTGTTGTTGCAGTTGGAATTCAGTTGCGTTTTGCGGAATATGGCTGGATGATAATATTGTGTGGTCAGTGTAGTGTACTTGGTATACATCAAGTACAGTTGTTAGGATATCATGCATATATATGACAAAATGACAAATAAAACATGATAACGTAGAATCGTTTGGACTTTGCTTTGAAATCATTTGTTCTGCAAAGTCTGTAGGTGAATAACCATGTAATCTAGCACATTCAAAAGAAAAGAATTTGCCCTGTGAAACATTCTATAGTTTCTCATTCTTTTGTTCGTACTCTTTCAGAAATTGATAAATATTTGTAAGAAAAGTTGTAAATTCGTAAATTCGTAATCAATAAAACAATAGGATTCTAATGTGTTTCAAAGGGAGTAAATAGGAAGGTTATATAGCTAAGGAGAAGCACCAAAACAATCGAAGGAGTGAGGGTATCAGCGGAATTGATGGGAAGAATAGAAATCTGTGCTGGATGCCATCACGTTTTGAATTCGATTAGCCGAATTTGCCTTTCATTACCTTCTTTCTCACTGCCATCACAAAATCTTCCTAAAGATGTGCAAACTTCATAAGATAATTAACTTATACAATAATCGTCTGTGTGTCATACTTAACGTAAATACATTATTGAAAGACACTTAAAGTAGCCATCCATGTATCATACTTATTCTATATGCACCGTTGAAAGGCAATTAAAGTAGTCATCTGTGTATCACAGTTGACATATACACACCATCGAAAGGCAGCTACACTTAGAAACTACAGTTTTTAAATTAAGAAGGAACTTGGCATTTTTTCTAGATAGAATTTATTTGTTATTATTGCACGTTTTATTACCAGATTTTCTGTTTTCTTACATTCCCTTCTTATTATGTTCTAAGGATTGAGTTCAATTGTTTATTAGTTGATTCAATAAATGTTTGTAATTAGTTATTTTTAGTATCGTTATTTATTTTCTTAATACATTAACTATCCGTTAATTTATTTATTTTGTTTTTATAATATTAAAAACAAAGCTTTGTGTTCGATTTCCAATTTTTTTTCTATCTTTCAAAAGAAAATATTACGTTAGAGTATTCTCACGTGATTATTTTTTCAGCATTTTCCGATATTATCACATTTCTATGACACCATTATAAAATATCGAGTTGTCCGTGGACCTTATACACTATTTCCTTCTTTCGACAGTAAAGGCGTTAGTAAATAAATGTGATTTAACACTTGTTCAGACTCAACACATTCTTGCCGTATTTGACGAATATATCCGTTGCTTGAATCTGTGAACTTAACTTAAAACGTCACTCTTGAAGAAAACTGTTGTCATATATTTTAGTTGTTTTAAGATGAAATGATTTATTTTCTCATTCAGTTTAACACTTTGTAGCAATTTTCCTCTTTCCTTTTAACTGGGAAAAATAATGTTATATAATTTAGGCGGCGGGGCAGCAATTTTTAGGGGAGAGAGTTTGTCAATACTATCGGCCCCAGTACTTGATTGGTACTTTATTTTATCGACTACGAATGAAAGGCAAAGTTGATTCCGGCAGGTCGCCAGACACTTTTTCCAACGCTTTATCGATTCTACCAACCGACTGCCCAGACTGTGATAATAATAATGGTTTCAAAGTTTGGCACAAGGACAGCTAATTCATGGGAGGGATTACATCAAGGCCAGTGCTCAATTGGTACTTATTTTATCAACCCTGAAAGGATAAAGTCGACCTTGGCGGAATTTGAACTCAGAACGTAAGGACAGACAAAGTGCTGCTAAGCATTTTGCTCGGAGATTCTGCCAGCTTGCCACCTTACACTGTGATGATAATAATGGTAATGGCAAAGCGAATGACAATAGTGATGATGATAGTAATGACGACGATGACAACCACGATGACGATGACGATGACGAAGTGAGTTTCCATCTTTGATTCAAGGCTATAAATTTGTCGAGAGACAATGTATAATCTCCCTCTATAAATATGTATAATTCGTTCGATACCATTATAAATCTGGTACTAATGATCAAGTGATAAATGAAGATCGATTCAATTAATTATAGCAACGCCATTACAAATATGTGACAGTAATTAATTAATACCATATCATTATCCTTCTTCTCATTGCTATCAATCTAGTATATGCTAATTTAGTGAGCAGTAATATTATCTTGAAGTTTGGTGTCAACAAGTCTCCTCAGATCTGAAGAACTTTTCTTAAGATTCTTGCAGAATATATGAAGGTACTTTTCTGGAGGTCAACAATGCGAGACTCAACTCCAATATCTTTCAGTCTTTTAGGTAGCATTTTGGGTGTTATATTAAGCGCATCAATTACTATAAACATTATTGTTGCCTTAGTCTTCCACAGTCTTTTTAGCTCTCTGGCTAGATAATGATATTTTTCAGTTTTTAAAATTTCTTTGGTATTGGCTCTGCTATCACAAGGAATTGCAAAGTCTGTGACCTTACGCTATTTGTTTATTTTGACCTCTATGATCACACCCGGTTTTCTTCCTTCAATAGTATAGCCATTCAGTTTGGGGAAGTCCCATAAGTACCTATAATTCTCATTTTCTATCACACCCATTGGTTCGTGTCCATAGCTTCCTGTTATTTCGAAGCTACACACTCAGTAAGCATCCCAATGCACTCTTTTAATTACACAGTCATGCTTGTGCTTATATTCTTTTCGTGCTAGCATACTGCACTCTCCCAAGAGATGATTGGTCCTTTCGACTCCTTTCCTGCAGAATCTACATTTGCTATTTAGCTGAGTTTTGTCAAACTTTGCCTTTATCAGATTTTCTTTCTAGTGGCATGCTCCTGAGCGGCTATAATTAGCACTTCGGTCTCCCGTTTTAGGTTTCCGTCCGTCAGCCATAGCCAGCATTATTTGCTTCCAACATTCTTGGTGTGTTGCATCAATTGGCCATGCAATTCCATGTCTTTTCCTTTGCTTGCTCTGTTGTTCTTCCTTATCTTTTTGGATTCTCCTAGTGTTCTTTCTTCACTCTGCACAACTATTTTCAATCCCCAATATCATAATACTAGCGGTGTCTTCTGCGCTTAGTAATCCCCCTCTTCCTCCTCCCCCTTCCTTTCTTGGTAAGTAGAGCATGTCGGTATTACTTCTATGGTGGTATGCCTTGGGAATTGTGAGCAACTTTCTAGTTCTATCCAAGTTCTGTAGCTCGACCTTTGCCCATTTCAGAAAGGGATTAGTGTGTCTTAATACTGGCATTGTCCATATTTATTGCTTTAATGATATTCCCATAATTTACTTTAGTTTCGTGCACCTTCCTAATTCTATCGAACTTCTACAGGCATTTTATCTCTCATTTCTCCTTTCATTATACTATTGTCTTGCAGCAACATGAGGTATTTGTATTCTCATTATTCCGCAACGATCTAATGATGTTACTATTAGATTTTATCTTCTAGTCTCTCTTCAAAGTTATTAGAGTGCCCTTATTTACTCCAAACTGCATTCCAGTATCCTTGGTGAATACTCTTACTGTTTGATTCAGAGAATCCAGGTCATCTATATAAAGCAGGTGATTTATTTTCGCCTAGATTTTGGTAAACTCATAGGCACGCCTGGATTTTCTCAGTATACATGTCAGATGGATTAACGACATGACGAAGAGCAGCAGAGAGTGTGAGTCTCCGTAGAAAATTGCACTGCGCATTTCATATTTCCTAGCGGTTCATTTGCGTTTATTAGTTCTACTTCCCACACTTACATTACTTTTTCTAAACAGCTGTTTATATTCTCATTGACTCCAAGTGTCTTCAATCACTCAATGAACCAGCTGTGGAACATCGTCGTAAGCCTTCTTGTAATCTATCGAGTCAACTGCTAACTTCTTTCCTACGCGTACCTTATCTAAGATCTTCTCATTCATATACAATAGTTCTTCTTCTTCTTCTTCTTCTTCTTCTTCTTCTTCTTCTTCTTCTTCTTCTTCTTCTTCTTCTTCTCTTCTTCTTCTTCTTCTTCTTCTTCTTCTTGTTATTATTATTATTATTATTATTATTTTATTATTATTATTATTAGTCCCACTTTGCCCATCCCACCGACTTTGCCCGTTGTTTTACAAGTGTATTTGACAGAATCTTTCCTCATTTTGGTCTTATCTTACTTTGTGGTTGTTTTTGAACATTACTGGGATTAGGTAAGAAGATCGTTTTCAAAAAATATATGCCATCTGATACTGCAGCAAAATATGGCTTCTTCTTTCATTGGATCTGCATCTTAGATAACTGTAAACTAAATAATCACCAAAGTAAAGAAAACGAACTGTAAAGCAAATTAATAAACACATAAACAAATAACAGAAAAGGAAAAAGCACAGCATAATGAATAACACGCTTGATAACAACAACAACAACAGCGACTACGACAGCAACAACAACAAGAATTCGCTCGATACCATTATATATCTGGTACTATTGTTCAAGTATTATCTGAAGAACGATTCAATTAATTAAAACCAGCCATTACAAATATGTGACTGTAATTAACACCATATTCATCATTTGCAGTATCTTCACTGTTATCAACATTATATGTATCCTGTAAAACCACCTGCACCACCACCACCACCACCACCACCACCACCAACAACAACAACAACAACAACAACAACAACAATTATAGCAGTATTTACTGCGTCAGGTTTAAGCATAAATAACGAAAAGCTATCTTTTGCAAAAGTTCTTTTAAACAAAAACTCTTGATATGGAATATTTTACTGAAAGATCGTAACCATAGAATCCTTTCGTAGATAAGCCAGCCTACCACAATCCATCACTGAGGCAAGCGTTAGGAGCGCAACATACCTGTGTTTTGTCAAAACCAAAGGAAGTTTCTTGTTACATCCAAGCAAGAGTTGAGAATAGCCCTGGCGTTTATATAATATTAAGACAGAAAGAGAGAAAGAGAGAGATGGAGAGAAAAAGGAAGAGAGTGAGAAAGGAAGAAAGAAAGAGGGAGAAAAGGGAAAGAAAAGAGGATTTATGAAGCTTAAGTATCATCTTTAAAACAAGAGATGGGGAGGAATCGCAAGTCCAAATTTTACGCGACACACCTGCCCACAAGTCGGTTCCATAGCATGTGGGAAAAGAAGGGCACTAGCTTGTCAGGAACTTCGGTGACGATCCAGAGTGTGTGAATCCTTAAATGTCCACTTTAACTCAAGAATTTCACATGGAAGACTTTGAAATCTACAGCTATGAGCACTACAAGAAGAAAACAGATTGGCCGATAAACCAAGGAAGAAGACAATCCTGTTCAACGCAACTGGTTGTTCCAATTTGTATATCGATATCTTGCGTGTGCTGCCGTACTTTTTAAAAAAATTATTCCGTACAAATATTTATATTTTTTAAACTTTTAATTCGTCTTCCAACCATCCTTTGTCTTTGTATAACTTATCCATCCCACCATATATATCTTTGTAACGTTTCTTTGTTGTTTTCCTACGTCTTTGAGCCCTTGCGGCTAATGAAGAAAATACTATAATTACTTTTATAATTACTATTAGAATGTTATCACTATATGATTGGTAACTTTGGAAGTATACTTTTGACATCATGAACCATATAATAAAATATGACATATATATATATTATATATACAGTAATTTATCATATTTCTTCGTACTTAAACAAAATGATGAATTGAATACTAATTTTCAAAAGAAAAATATTACCTTAAAATGGTAGTAAATTTCTTATTAGTATAAATATTCTGTCACTTAATCAACCCTCTTGCTCCTCTTCCTGCTCCACCTCTTGCTCCTCTTCATCCCCTGCTCCTCCCCTATCCCTCCCCCCTTCCCCTGTCCCTCCTCTTCCCATGCCCCTCCTCCTCTCAATTTTACTAATTGTCTGCCTCCAAGTTTATGTTACCTCTCTTTCTCTATTCTCTCTCTCTTCCTCTTCAATCGATCAACCAACCAAAATTTATATGTTACTATTATATAGAGATCATCATCGTCGTCGTCATCATCATCATCATCATCATCATTATCATCATCATCATCATCATCGTTATTATTATTATTATTAAGACGGCGAGCTGGCAGGATTGTTAGCACACCGGGCAAAATTCTTAGCGGCATTTCGTCCGTCGCTACGTTCTGAGTTCAAATTCCGCCGACGTCGACTTTGCTTTTCATCCTTTCGGGGTCGATAAATTAAGTACCAGTGAAACACTGGAGTTGATGTAATTGACTAGCCCCCATTCCCCAGAATTTATTTCAGGCCTTGTGCCTTTAGTAGAAAGGATTATTTTTGTTGTTGTTGTTGTTGTTGTTGTTGTTGTTCTTCTTCTTCTTCTTCTTCTTCTTCTTCTTCTTCTTCTTCTTCTTCTTCTTCTTCTTCTTCTTTCTTCTTCTTCTTCTTCTTCTTCTTCTTCTTCTTCTCTTCTTCTTCTTCTTCTTCTTCTTCTTCTTCTTCTTCTTCTTCTTTGGGCCTAGAAGAAGAGGACACGTGTTCGTGACATAAGTTTTCTTTAAAAGCTGTTTTATTTGTTGATATTCAAATTTTGTTGAACAGTTAACTAATCAATTGCGATAATGTGGATCCTCGTCCGCTTGTATGTTATTGTCGGCATTGTAATATTCTTCCGTTTTTATACGACCTCATATACACTTTATCACCAATTTTGAAAAAGTTTAGATTGTCTTTCCTGATACTTTTTCTGTTCACGCTAGGTGACAGTTTAATCAAAAACTGATTTCACCTTCCTCGCGAACATCAGTTCAGTTGGTAAGCTTCCTGCAGGTGTACTGGGGCTCAGTGTCACCCTGTATATCCTTAGGAATTGCTGCAGACTTCCTTGTTTGCTTTTCTCAAAGTTCTTTTAACAATGTCCACAAAACGCTCTGCCTGTCCATTTGATCTGGGATGGTAAGGCTATTGTTTTATCTTCTAACGTGAACATTTCACAGAATTTTCTAAATCCACTGGATACAATCACGTCTTGCGAATAATTCGTACAAAATTTTTTTTACCGTTTCGTAGGTTGGTCTTTTGCTCTTAACAATTTTCGGCCATTTTGTAAAACTGTCAACTAATACTAAATAGTAATAACCATTTAACGAACCCGCAAAATCGATATGTAGTCTTGACCATAGAATTTTTACTTCTGGTCAACACTCCTATTTTTGAGTAGGCAGTTTCGCTGCCAGAGCACATCCTCTGTCGCATTTTACGTTTTCAAGTTCTTTGCCCATCTTCGGCCAATACACATAATTGCGCATAAGCGCCTTCATCCTTGCGATTCACAGTTGTTCAATATGTAATTCTTTCAATATTCATTTTTGTAAAGTTTCAGGCATCACTATCCTTTGGCCATGCTTCAGTATACCGTTGCATGTTGAATATATATTTATCTGTTGCTGTTTTTTCTTACCGAACCTATTTTTGTTTTCTTTAGCTGACCACAGCTAAAGTTCATTGTGTTTCATTAATGAACTTATCTTTTGACGCATGTCGCTTTATTTCCTCCAGAGTTATTGGTTACTCTCTTACAATGCTCCACATTATGTATTTAATTTCCCCTTCGTTTCTTAGGGCTGCTATTACTGTGTCCTTGAATGGCTCACCATTTCTGGGTATTAACCTGGATAGGCCATTGGATAGGCCATTATCATGTCCTAGCTTTTTCGAAGGTAAATATTCTATTGCGTAGTCGTAGCTTAGTAGTATGGTGCCCCATCACTGCAAACTGTTTGCTGTATGTATTGGGATTCCTTTCTTGGATCTATAAATCGTTAGCAACGGGCGATGGTCTGTTTGTTGTCTAAACCGTATATCGTGTATAAGTTTGTAGAACTTTTTTATGCCAAATATAATCGCCAATGTCTCTTACAATTTAGCTATAATTTTTTTCCGCTGGCAATAGCGTCCTTGACGCGTGAGCTACGGCCTTTCGGTTGCCATCTTCACATTTGTGTAGGAGCACAGCACCTACCCCGTATTCACTAGCATCTTTTGCCAGTATCGTTTCCAACTTCGGATCAAAGTGTGCAAGCGACAGGTTTGAGGGTAACATGCTTTTAGTTCCTCAAATGCCTTCTGGCATTTTTCTGACCAAAACCATTTGGCGTCCTTTTTAACAGCTCCTTTAGTGGAGCCCTTGTGTTGTGTATGTTCGGGATATATACTTGATAGTAGTTTACCAAGCCTAAAAATGCTTGTAACAATTTGACGTTCGTTGGGGGAAGCATATTCCGTATTGCCGTCGCCCTTGATGGGTCTAGCTTTCGTCTCCTTTCGTCAATTACTTGACCCAAATATTTGATCTATTACTTAAAACAATACACACTTTTCCTCTGTTAGTCTAAAACCATATTCATTTATTTTCCCGAATAGTTTTTTTAATATGTTCGAAGTGTTGCTTCACTGACTCGCCCTTTATCAAAATATCATCGAGATAAGTCATAACGAAGTCGCAATCGCTTAGCATTGCGTCCACCACTTGTTGGAATATGACAAGTGCTATTTTTACTCCAAAAGGAATCCGCTTGAATTTACACAATCCATAATGTGTGTTGATTGTTAAAAGGTATTTGTAGATAGGTAGCCGAGAGGTCTAGCTTCGAGAAAAAATTTCCTCCATTTAGTCTTGTTCAAATCTTCGGTAATATGCCCCGAAAGTGATTCCTTCTTCTGGGACATATCTAAATTCATTCATTGAATTTGCTACATGGTCTGGCGAATTTTTCAGTTTTGTTACCAACTTCGTTAGTTGTAGCATTTGTTGCTGTATCATTTGTTGTTGTTCTTGTTCTTTGAGTTGGTGTTGCTGTTTTTTCAACTCAGCTAAATCCTCTAACAAATTTTCCATAATTTTACGGAATTTTCGTAAAATATGTACTCCAGAAACGTTTGTTACTCCTCTGTCAAGTTTTTAATTTCTCCGTGTGAAAAATTTTTCAACGTTGTCCGCGTGAATCGTTTATATCCTTGCCGCCACTGTTAGAATGTGGATCTTCGTCCACTTGTATGATATTGTCGGCACTGTAATATTCTTGTCGTTACTATTATGTTGTGGCGGTATTCCGCGTTTTATTATCTTTGACTCGTCTATCGTGCTATCGCTGACAGCCCCGCAAGACAATGACTTTGAAACGTCTACCTTAACGGTAACTCAAACTTGTATATAACACGTAACTGACACTGACTCCAGCTGAGAACTCGTACAACGATTCTACAACTACTGGCCTTCTAGTGGCTCTCATACCACTTTGTCACTGCAAGCGGAGCGAGCTAGTCCGGCAAGAATTTTTCCTTTAAGGGTCAATTTTGAAATTTAAAAGTGAAACTTTAATATTTTAAAATAAAAATATCAATATGGCCTCCTAAATCGAGGAAAGCGATGGCTGTTGAAATAACCGCTATGACATCGTTTTCTCACCACTAGTTGGTGTGATCGAGAAACGAAGCAAGGACAACGGCAGCAGTAGCAACAACAACAAAAGCAGTAACAGCAGCAGCAGCAGCAGCAACAACAACAACAGAAGCAGCAGCAGTAGTGATGAGTAAAGTATGTTTAAAAACTAGCTTAAAAGCCGCACTCCATGGAGACTTTTGCGGTGGCTCCTGCGGAGGGGTAATTGGGCCTGCGACCCAAAACTAAAGCTACATAGTATGACTATAATACATCTATGAAAATTATATGCTCCTGTGGTGTTTGATCAGAGGTTAAGGACGGATGAGAACTAGTTCCAGTCCCAAGTTGAATTTCAACTTTTGGCCAATTTGTCTCGACGCAAAATTAACGAAGCGAAAGGCGTTTGTCTCCCTGATCCCTGACGTCATATGACAAATTCCCCTAAAATAGCAAGAATTAGCCAAGCTTTAGCTGCTAGAAATAGCAACCTAAATGCTTTTAAATCAGATCCCAATGCTGGATGTTCAAGAACCAAATCAAGGGCAGATTTTCAATTCCGGGATCATTCTGATTCCAAAAAGGTATGATATGTCTATTATACCAGTGCAAATGTAGGCTGAGATACAGAGACCCCACATGGACAGACGGAACTTCGCTATTATTATTATAGATGGCGCAAGCACGACTTCCATCACCATCCCCTCACTACAAGCATTTGCACAACGACAACAGCGGTCGTTCTTTTTTCTCAGCAGAATGGGAATGATTTCGCACAAACTTGTCGGAAAATGTCAAAAGTCGAGTTGACTGAAAATATTGAACGACGCTAAGCGGCACTCATCAAAGGATGGGAGAAGGATGGGAGAACAGTCTTCCTTAACATACAGGAAGAGGTGAAAGAAGACACGAAAAAAAAAAAATAAATGTACATCATTAAAGACGAGGAGACTGGAGCGAGCGATGCAGACTTAGAACGAAAAATGCCTGAGGTCGGTCTAAAAACTTATGTTGCTCGAGAGAGACACTTTGACACAGTTGCAATAAGGTTTTCAACTGAAGAATTAGCCAAAGAATATGCAACAACAACCTTCAAAAGTGAGGAATTTTGGCTAATTCCGACATACCTCAGCTGGAGGGTCTTTAAAAGAAAGGTTCCAACAGATGCGGACATCTCTTAGCTGGTAGCAGCCGTATTATACGGCATAGAAAACGAAAGAAAAACTCTACAAGTCCACAAGATGAGAAAGGAGAATTGATCAGACATGGGCATGGAATTGTATTTACATGCCGACCTGGGATATCGAAGTGATCCCTGACCTGATCAGCCTATCTAATGGAACGCAGCCAAGATGCCTAATTAGTGTCGAAACACTATTTAAAGGCTTTCTACCCCATGCAAAGAAAAGACAACTCTAACACAACAACAACAGCAACAGCAGCACCACCAACAACATCAACAGCATCAGTGCTATGAGCAGCAGCATCCAAAACCAAAACAACATCATCTACAGAAAGAGTAGCAAGAGAGATCTTTCAACATCAGCAGTAACCACCGATACCACACCCGAGAAAAACAATAACGCCACCTACATCATTACAACCGAGAGAAGCCTCAACCCCACCAGTGGACCAAACCACCAGCGTGGATATGCAGACGTTCCTTTCCTTGCCACATATCTTCAGATTGTGAAAACTTATCTAGCAAGAAAAAGTCTTGGAAACCCACCAGAATGGATCCGAAGAAAAAAATAGAAAAAAATTACAAAATGAAAAGCGCGTTACATGATGATCAGAAGAGGAGATACAGAAACCAACAAACCATCACACACCCATACACCCTAAACCAAAGCAATTACAAACATCTCCAACCCTACAAAAGCCACCAACATTTCAGACGTCTCAACAAACGAAAACACATAGCAATCCAGGCCGAAAACACGAATAGCACTCTCAAGGTATCACTTTCAGTGAATACGAGATTTACTTATCTCCATGATAACTGGAAATGAGGGGCGGTTGGAACTGCGGTGTTGTTTTGCAAAGGTCTGGAACTCAAGATAAGGACTATCTTCCTGGACCCAGAAGGGATGCTGATAGTCCTGGATGTGAATAGAAGCGACACGAGTGCCTTCGGACTGGTGGTTGTTTATGCTCCGACATGATCAGGACATCCAGATTTCTTTAGACGTCTGGACGTTTTCCTGAGAGTGTCTCAACCTTTAGTACTAATGGGTGATTGGGCCATCTTGGAAACACGTTTGTATTGTGTGAGTCTAGCAGTCAGAAGAGTGGAGTGGCAAAAGTCTTGCAAGCCTGCTCAGATTTTTCAACTATCTGACGGGTACTGACTGGATTTCTGAATGTGCCATTGGGACGTGGACGAACCGCTTTAAGTAATTCACCACTTTAAGGCACTTTAAGGCAGCGAGCAGGCAGAGTTGTTTGCACACCGGGCAAAATGTTTAGCGGTATTTCGTCTATCTTTACGTTCTGAGTTCAAATTCCGCAGAGGTCGACTTTGGCTTTTATCCTTTTTAGGGTCGATAAAATAAATACCCGTTGAGCACTGGGGTCGATGTAATTGACTTAGCTCCTCCCCCAAAATTCTCGGCCTTGTGTCAAATTATTATTATTATTGTTGTTATTGTTATTAATACCATTATTATTATTAATATATGTTTATTTTAATTTTACAGTAAACAGCGGCAGTGCGGGTAAGTACATAAAATTATTTCTATAAATTTGTACTTGATTAAAAAACTGGTGAGGTAATAATTTATTGGTTATAATAGTAACTTAATTCTTTAAAGTGGTGAGCTGGCATAATCATTAGCACCCCGGGCAAAAGTTTTAGCTGCATTTCGTCCATTTTCATGTTCTGAGTTGAAATTTCGCCGAGGTTGACTTTACCTTTCTTCTTTATAGGTTCGATAAAATAAGTACCAGTTGAGCATTGGGATTAATGCAATCGACATAACCCTTCTCTCGAAGTTACTGGCCTTGTGCCAAAATTTGAAACTAATATTGATTTACTTGTTTAAAGCGGCGAGATGGCAGAAACGTTAGCACGCCGAGCGAAATGCTTAGCGGTGTTTCGTCAGCCGTTACGTTCTGAGTTCAAATTCCGCCGCGCTCGACTTTGCCTTTCATCCTTTCGGGGTCGATTAAATAAGTACCATTTACGCACTGGGGTCGATATAATCGACTTAATCCGTTTGTCTGTCCTTGTTTGTCCTCTCTGTGTTTAGCCCCTTGTGGGTAGTAAAGAAATAGGTATTTCGTCTGTCTTCACTTTCTGAGTTGAAATTCCGCCGAAGTCGACTTTGCCATTCATCCTTTCAGAGCCAGTTAAATAAGAATCAGTTGAGTTGGAATTAACGTAATCGATTTGCCCCCTCCGCCGAACTTATGTCAAAATCTGGAACCGATATTAATTTACTTCTTCGTATACTTAGAAAATGTGAAGCAGAGCATCAAAATTTCATATTTACGGTAACTGAAAAGATATAGACAGAATTGTAATAAGCTTTTAACCTAATTTACTGAACACAAGAAGTCACTAACAACCAATGTACTTAAAGAAAAACGATACAAGAAAACAATGTTTTTTCCCCACCTCTTAATTGCAATACGTCTCTATAAGCGGACAAAAATAGTTTGTGAAATATTCTAAATCTGAATAATTTGAGACACCGACATCAAGGGTCTCATATGTATATTTCTTAAGAGTTGGTTCATTGTATACAGTGATTTTAATCATGAATTCGTTGAAGGAGATTACGTTTAGCCATGACGTTTTTGTCTGTTCACTGATGTTTGTGTTTGCTTTTCAAAATAGACAATGACCTTTAAAATTTTCGACAAAGTTTTGTCAGAATTAGATTTAAAGTTGTTCAGAACTTGGGTAATCTTTCCGTTCAGGTTGATTTAAATTCTATAATTGTAATTACGATTAACGTAAACAAACAAACGGAGTTTGCTTTAGAAGCGTTGAGATGTCTTAGAAAGTTTAAGAAGTGATTTTAAATTCTCAAACGCAGGATAATGCTAATAATATAGCCTGGACAGGATAAGGTACCAGGATAAGTAAGAAGTGTTGGCGACTGGCTGGTAGACTCGAACTCACACCTCCCTGATTACGCGTCGCGGTGCTCTGAACCATTAAGCTTAACCGCCCACGAATTCTTCCATAAATTTAAGATATATAGAAATCTTGCTTTATGAGACGTTATCATAGGTTCTACAATTGTATTTAAACGTACACATTGAGCGGTGTCTTTTCTTTTCGCGAGCTGTTTTGTAACGTTACTTGGCTTATTCCTTTATATGTGTATGTATCGTTTAAATAGATATGCTGCAAGGTGTGTAATATTTAAAGTATTTATATAAAGATATTCGTATGTAATCTGACTGCACACTTTAGCTCAACTTTTCCAATATTTGGTATGTTGTCTTCATATGAGCAGTAATTACACTCGCCCGAGTATCGGATTTACCACAACGGTCACCATTGTATGTATGTATGTATGTATGTATGTATGTATGTATGTATGTATGTATGTATGTATGTATGTATGTATGTATGTATGTATGTATGTATGTATGTATGTATCTTACTTTTTGCATCAGCAGTGCGATTCACTTATGGAGGCGCAAAGGCCCAGTGGTTTGGGCAGCGGACTCGCGGTCGGAGGATCGTGGTTTCGATTCCCAGACCGGGCGTTGTGTGTGTTTATTGAGCGAAAACACTTAAAAGTTCCACGAGGTTCCGGCAGGGGGTGGTGGCGACCCCTGTTGTACTCTTTCGCCACAACTTTCTCTCACTCTCTCTCTTCCTATTTTTTGAGTAACGCTGCGATGGACTGGCGTCAGGTCCAGTTGGGGGAAACACATACGCCACAGAAACCGAGAAACCGGGCCCATGAGCCTGGCTAGGCTTGAAAGGTGCGAAGAAGAAAGAAGTGCGATTCAGTCACTTTTAAGTTATCTCTACAGGATTTCTATTGAATTTAGAGTCAACACTGAAAGTTACGACATTTTGTATACGAATATGTCTACATAAACATTGCGATCGAAGATAGAAAATAGGTAATGAGTGTATATCTATATTTCAGGAGATATTGCTCCTTCTTCAGCACTATCCAACCCATTAACCACCCACGAACGCTTTCCTTAATTAACCAATAAGTTTAGCGGAGTAACACCATTGGATAAACCAATTTACATATCAATCATGTTCCTGAGAATAAGTACATACATATTAATTGCTGGTAGGGACACTGTATTTCATTTTGCAACCATAATATATTACCAAGTATATTTAAGATTTATAATTCAATACTGTGTCCTACTTTTTGTGTTAGCAGTGCGAGTCAATCACTTCTTAAAGATTTTCTCTACAGATTTTCTATAGAATTTAGAGCCAGCACTGAAAATTACGAAGAATACGTTTGTGTAAATAATACGATCGAATATAGAAAATTAGATAATAGGTATGTGAAATGACGTAACTTGTAGTGGTTCTCTAAATTCTATAGAAAATCTGTAGAGATAATTTAAAAGTGTTGTGTATATCCTTGCGTGGGAAGTATAACCTATCTACACCTCCATTGATGTTGAAGCTTTCTGTTACACTGGGCAGCCTGCAAGTTTGAACATCTGTCTCATTGAGTTCTTGTTGAGGTCAGTTTAGAAGGGCAAACGTAGGCGTGTAGACAGGTACTATGCAAAGGTGTTGTGGGCGATGCTTGTTGCCAGCTGAGAGTTCTGACGATCATACTCTCTTTCCTCTCCTGAGATATTCATTCTAATTCTGGGTGTCTGGAATTCCACAATTTTTTAGCCTTTGCATAAACCAAACTTTCTGGGATAAGATTGTATATATATTCTTCATATGAATCTTTGTTAATAGCGTTAGTTTATTGTATATACAGTGTGTACAGTTACGAACTGGTCGAAGGAGACTACACTTAGCCATGATGATTTTGTCTATTCACTGATATTTGTGTTTGTTTGTTTTTCAAAATAGGCAATAGACAATTTTCGATAGTTTTGTCAGAATTAAATTTAAAGCTGTTTAGAACTTGGGTAATCTTTCCCTTCAGGTTGTTTTTAATTCTACAATTGTATTTAAACGTACATATTGAGCTGTGTTCTTGTTTTTGTGAACTGTTGTTAACCGTTATTTGGCTTATTCCTTTATATGTGTAACGTCACAGCGTTGTTGTGTGTGTATCATTTGTATATATTTGCTGCAAGGTATGTAATATTTAAAGTATTTATATAGAAATATTTGTATGTAATCTGACTGCACTCTGTAGCTCAACTTTTCAAATATTTGGTATGTTGCTTTCATATGAGCAGTTCAAATATCGGATTGACCATTAGAGGTGGTCAAAAAGTTTCCGTACTGGTTATGTTTAATAAAAAAAAAAGCTTATTTGCTTAAGTTTTAACGTCATCTCTTTCGAAGTAGTCACCTTACGTAGCAATAAACCGGTCTCAACGTTACTGCTAATTTTAGAATCCAGCCTGGAAGTCGTTTTCCGTAAGCGAGTCGAGAACCTTCTGCAGTTCGTTCTGCATCTCCACAACGGTATTAAAACGGTGACCATTCAGCTGCATTTTCAACTCGGGGAAGAGATGGAAATCCGCAGGTGCTAAATCTGGCGAATAGGGCAGGTGTGGATAACAATGTTTTTGGCGAGAAACTCACGCGTGATGAGAACTCGGTGACAGGGTGTATTGTCGTCGTGAAGAATCTAATTCGTCGCGCTCCACAGATCTGGTCGCTCTACCGACTGTCCTCTTTCAAACAATTCAAAACGTTGCAGCAGAACTCTCGAGTGACGGTCTGGCCCTGGACGACGAATTCTCGGTGCACAATGCCACATTTCCGGGGTTGACGCTCGTGGCAGGTCTTCCAGATCGCTCATCGCCCTCCAGGGACGTTCTTCCGCTTTTGAAGTACCCGTGCTTCATTGCACATGACCCATGCTCAATGTCTCTGTAGTAGACTTCCGAAGTTTAACGCAAAATTTCACGTCGTCTTTTTGCCCTGCTCTCCTCGTAATACATTTGAGCATATATATATATATATATATATATATATATATATATATATAATATATATATATATATATATACATATAGACATACACAGGTATGTATATGTATATACATATGCATATACATACATGTATACATACATACATATATATATATATATATATATATATATATATATATATATATATATATATATAATTTCAACAATTGAGGGCAAAATTAATTAATTATTAATCAATTTCACCAAGTGTTCAGTATGCAAAGGGACCATTCAAGGCGAATTCAAATTATTACATTATATAAAAGGGCTTAGTAAAATAAATTACTTTGCCGCATACTGAACTCATTAGAAATAGCAGCTAAAAAACTTTTTTAAGGCTATTTCTAATACTTAAAGAAAATCTCTCTCATATATAGTGTTTGCTTAATTCAACTCACAAAAGTTTGGGGGTAAGGACATCGAAAAATCAAATGCTAAGGTTATTCGAGAACGTACGTTTCAAGATTAGTCAAAACAACATTTCTATCATCGGCTCAGAAATTCCTTGGTTTGGATTTGGAAACACTGAAAATAAGAACATACCCTTTCGAAGATCTGCTCCCAACTAACAGTGCCAACAAATTCAAAATAAGCAAGCGAAGAATTCTGTTCTCCCCTTTCACCAGCGTGGGTTAAAATCATCAAACACTATGCTTATTTCGGTAAAATCCGAAGCATTAATCAGAGGGAGATTAATTATAATTTCAACAATTGAGGGCAAAATTAATTAATTATTAATCAATTTCACCAAGTGTTCAGTATGCAAAGGGACCATTCAAGGCGAATTCAAATTATTACATTATATAAAAGGGCTTAGTAAAATAATTACTTTGCCGCATACTGAACTCATTAGAAATAGCAGCTAAAAAACTTTTTTAAGGCTATTTCTAATACTTAAAGAAAATCTCTCTCATATATAGTGTTTGCTTAATTCAACTCACAAAAGTTTGGGGGTAAGGACATCGAAAAATCAAATGCTAAGGTTATTCGAGAACGTACGTTTCAAGATTAGTCAAAACATATATATATATATATATATATATATATATTATGTACACGTATAAGGTGACCGCTTCCTCCTCGAGTGTAAGATAACAATGCCGGTACGTCAAGCGATGCTTGTGCATGGAGCTTTTTAAAATAAGGAGAAGTCTTGCACACAACCACTCCCACTCTCTGAAGAACGACTACAGATAATTCAAAAAGAAGAACTAGTCAACATCATTGGCTTTCATCGAGTCGTTGGTTTTACATAGGAGTTTTCCTTCTCCTAGAGTAATGTCCTAAAAAGAATTGGGGGTCGCTCACTCCCAGTAATGCGGTACAGCATGTTTACATTCTCATTCCCATGTTCTCTGTTGAATGAGCCAATTGTGCATACCCATTGTTGAGTAAGTGTCAAATTTCTGCGCGACCACTGTGTTTTCCGTACCAAGGTCATTATTATAGTTTGTCGATAACTGTGACAGGGACTACCACTGCCTTTGTCAGAAATAACAGGGCCAAGCTTGGGTACACAGTAGTGGATGACCGTTGACAGGTTTTATTTTCCATCTCGCTGGGTGTCCAATCCACCTTCTCACTGAGTCAGATTATTGGCGTTAGCAGTTTAGTTGCCGACCGACCGATAATGTAGTAGGTTGTTTGGATTATATGTTACCAGTAATGGTCACAAGTGACTCGATATAAATATGTATATGCATATATGCATAAACATAAATGTGTATATATATGTGTGCTTGTGTACATGTATATATATATGTATGTGTGTATATATGTAGAAATGTGTACATGTATATATATATGTGTGTATATATATATGTATAAATGTATATATATATTCATTCCTATATCTATACACGCATACACACGCGCGTGCACACGCACACACACACACAAACATACACACACACACACAAATATACGAATTTGTATTGTAAGATTCCTGATGTGAAATCGTGTGTTGAAGCAGATATTTCGGGATGGCCATTTTTTTTTAAAATGACCATCCCGAAATATATATATATATATATACACCTAGGCGCAGGAGTGGCTGTGTGGTAAGTAGCTTGCTTACCAACCACATGGTTCCGGGTTCAGTCCCACTGCGAGGCACCTTGGGCAAGTGTCTTCTACTATAACCTCGGGCCGACCAAAGCCTTGTGAGTGGATTTGGTAGACGGAAACTGAAAGAAGCCCGTCTTATATATGTATATATATATATGTGCGTGTGTGTTTGTGTGTCTGTGTTTGTCCCCCTAGTATTGCTTGACAACCGTTGCTGGTGTGTTTATGTCCCCGTTACTTAGCGGTTCGGCAAAAGAAACCGATAGAATAAGTACTGTGCTTACAAAGAATAAGTCCCGGGGTTGAGTTGCTCGATCAAAGGCGGTACTCCAGCATGGCCGCAGTCAAATGACTGAAACAAGTAAAAAGAGTAAAAAGAGTAAAGACCTTGTCTGAAGATATACAAATCGGTTTTATTTTTTAATAAAGTGAATGTACACGTACATAGGAAGCTGACATTTTAGGATGTGGGTACAAATGCTCTTTCTTAATTATGGCTAAAATTTGACATAGATCCAATCTGCTTTCGTTAGTAATTGAGCATTTACTGAAATTGGCTGTCTGAAGTTATTATACAAATGCTGGAATTGTTATTTGCTCTGCGGATCAGAACAATTAAAATATATGAACCCATCATGAAATTTTTACTAATTCAAAGAACAATATTTTTATATGTAGCTGAAACAATTTACATGCTGATATAACGACCTTTCTTTTCAATCAACGTTACTAATCTGTTGTCCATCGAATTTGTTGCAGCTGTAATACTTTGTATAGCATCCCACAGTTCTACCTACTCTTTATCTCCTTCATAGAGTTTCTGTTTGACGATTGACCAGAGGTTTTCTGTTGGGTTCAAGTCAGGGCTTGAGGGTGGCCACCCCATTATTTTGTCTTCAGCAAATCGTTTGCGCTCAAGAAACTCACGAGTTAAGCGAGAAGCATTTGATGGAGCATTGTCATGCATAAACATACACTTTATCTTGAAACTGTGAGGCTGACGCTTGTACCATTCAAAGAAAGTTTGATCCAAAAATTCACAATAATTTGTACTGTTGAGTTTTACACCTTCGTCAAATGATGGTCAAATGATGGTTCTATTAACAATATCTACCCATATCATTACACCACAACCTCCTTGTTGCCGTCCTCTCGTCATAGGAGCATCTTGGCCTGACAGAACCCATCCTTTAGCTCATCCATCTGGACCATCTAATATGACGCGCGATTCGTCCGTGAATACATTTCTGAAATGTTTTAAAGTATATTCTTGTCCACTTTAGACGTTTATCAATATTAGTTGGAGATATAGGAGGCTGGCGAGGAGATTTTTTCACAGAACAAATGCCATGAAGGACTCAACACCTTTTGTTTCTCTTTACTCCAACAATCCCAGCCATATTAAATACCTTATCACTACTGAGTAGTGAGTTTTTAGCGACGATGCGTTTCTGCTGACGTTTATTTCTCGTGGACAAGTTCTTGAACCCCTTTTCAGATCTTGGTTTCCTGTTTTTTTGTTATATCTTCAGTTGCTTTCTTGATTGTTCGATGATCTTGGCCAAGCTACTTCGAAATGTTCAAAGAGGTCATGCCATCATTTAAAAGCTTAGTTATTTTCTGCTTTTCAGACGCTGTAATATCTTTCTTTTTACCCATGATTATATCATGACCTGCAAAATAACAAAAACGTATTATTAACACTGTAAAAATATAAATTCCAACAGTTGCATAATAACTTCAGACAGCCAATTTCAGTAAATGCTCAATTACTCACGAAAACAGATCAGATGTATGTCAAATTTTAGCCACAATTAAGAAAGAACATTTATACCAACATCCTAAAATTTCAGCTTCCTATGTACATGTACATTCATTTTATTAAAAAAAACCGATTTGCATAATATCTTCAGACAAGGTGTATATAACTTTGATAATAGGGGGATCCCTGAATAATCGATGTATACCAAAATGAAGCGCGCCACGAATTGGCTACACAGAATATTACAAGACAGCCTATCAAGTAATCCTTAATCATAGTACAGAATGTACCGATGAAGGGAAGTTCACTGTTGTTATGTAATCCACAACTCCAGTAGTAGCCAAAGGTATCCAACGATGAATGGATCCTTCGGGTTCCATAGTAATACTCACTGATGAAGACTGTTTACCACAGGGTCCGAAATCAGGTAATATAAGTACACCTGCAAATCCATTTGCGATTTTTAATTTGCTATTTGGTAAGTTGGCTTTATATTTACTCGTTTCCTCGAATTCGCCACTGTATATAAGTGAAAGCTCTGGTTTTTGAGCCGTTTTGACTCTTATTTCTAGTAATGCTGTGTACTATCTTGTACCCTGATTATAAATTGATAATTTTTACCCGTATGGTTATTTTATGCTTGCTAGCCACTTATATTACTTCTTATTAATAATAATATCTTTATTTTAAAAATTATATTCACTTCGATCATTTTGAATTTGCCGCTGCTTTCAAACAGTCAATACACACATGGTGGCGCGAGTACTTTTAGCCCTCGGCTGTAATACTCACTGATGAAAACTAAATGTTTACCACAGGGTCCGATATCAAGTGATATGAGTACGTCTGCAAATTCATTTGCGATTTGTAATCGCTATTTGGTAAGCTGGCTTTATATTTACTCGTTTCCTCGAATTCACTAGTGTGTATAAGTGATAACTATGGTTTTTGAGCCGTTTTGACTATTATTTCTAGTAAATGCTGTGTACTACCTTGTACCCTGATTATAAATTAATAATTTTACCTTTATGGTTATTTTATGCTTGCTAGCCACTTATATTATTTTTTATTAGTAATAATTTTCATAATATGTATATTTATTCGCATATATACATAATTTGATCTCACCGATTCAATCACACTGATTTGGTCTAACCTACAACCCTAGAACGGTTATTTTGCATGCATACATGCATACACACACAGGCACGCACACATACACATTTATATGTATACGCATTACGTATACTTGCAAAGGTTTTATCAAGTTGTCGGTGGGAACTGAAACCTGTATGTTTGACGAGGAATATCTCGTGATTTGATATATGTCCCTTGCGATAACGATCTGTTGTATTTCGCATCTTATAAGATCGAAAGAAGACGCTCAAGACAAAATAGTGATGGGTTTGATATAAACGACTAAAAGCTTGAAAGACGGTGCCTTCAGCAGGGTATCTTCCATTGATTAAATCCAATAAGAAAAGGAAAAAGAAGGCAGAAAAGAATAAAAGAATGGACTGTGTTGAAGCTAATGGAACGCGTTTGTCCTGTGATCTACTTTTGTTTCTTGCATTTCTTCCTGATTGATTCTAAAATTAACGGCTGTCATTGTAGTTTGGAATTCTTCAGGCAATATGTATTTTTATGTTGCACTTCAATATTAATGTTGTTACGAAGTAATTTTGTATCAAAATATGGTATTTTATGCCAAGAACTGTAGTTTATATGTCTTCCTACTTGTAGTATAAACTTTGGCAGGCTTTATGTAGGACAGTTTTATATAAATATCATTTTCTTTTCCTCATTTAATGATCATTTATGCTATGAGAAAGTCACCATATTCTTATCACGTGTTTCAGAAGGAGCTGGATTGTTCTGAATATCGATTTTTAAAAGTGTCTTTCCTGAGTATTTAATAACTTCCTGTTGGCTGTTAGCACTATAACATAATAATAACTGTCGTATTTGCGTGGTCAGTGGTTCTAAATTGTACAATTGCATTTAGATCTGAGGTGGTCTCTTCTTCTATTACTCTGATTTCCTTATTCGAAATGCGCCGGAAACTTATATTTATGTTGTCATTAAATAATTTGTACAACTGGGAAATGTTTATTAAATCGAGTTAGAAAATTTCCCGCAGTTCTTACTTTTACATATTTATTGCATGGCAGATAAAACCAAGCTGTAATACTTACCTAGGTAGAAATTTAAGTATTATATTCATTAAGGTACCGTTATATATTTTCTCTAATTAGAAAACTTATTTTTCTGATCAAAGATTTTAGATATTTTTATACATATGTTCTCAGTACAATTTTAAGATGGTTAGTGTGAGTTTTCTTTATTACCTGTCTAGTTTACAATAAAATTGTGAGCTCTTGATATATATATATATATATATATATATATATATATATATATATAAACGCTGAAAGGGATGAAATATAATCCTCACGAGTTTGTTGTTATTGATATATCAAGGTCGAAGTCCTTGAGAGTTTGAATTACCCTTCTTTTAAAAAGAACTTATTTGATTTATAAAACCATATTTTTTGTACTTCATATATAAACCATGAGTCTGTTCAATACTATTCAATACTGAGCCTATCTGTTCAATACTGAATCTACTTTCTAACTTATCAATAATATATAATCCCATCAATTGACACAAAACGGCTTAACTGAAACTATGAAGTTTAATATCGAAAAGATTCTTGACACTTTTCTTTATTCAGGTGGAATCATCTCGAAAAATAGCGATTTCCTTGCATTTCAAAAGCATCTTCGTTGATGGTGACGTATCTACAACATCATAATTTTCAGATAAAATGTCTTTTAGACAGACGGTTAAAAGCCAACGATGTCAAACATAATTAACTAGTATAGTTTTTTTTAGACAGTTCAATATTTAAGAGATGAGGAATTATGTACATTATTTATATTATTTACATTTGACGGATATTTGTCCTCATCTTCTTGTTAACACAACGTTTCGGCTGATATATCCTCCAGCCTTCATCAGGTGTCTTGGAGGAAATTTCGAACCTGGGTTCTCATTCCTAAGGTATTTTTCGATGTTGTTGTTGTTGTTGTTGTTGTTATTATTATTATTATTATCCAGTAGTTTTATTTTTATATCGTGCTTTCACCTCACTACCGAGCTCAGCTCTGTGTGCCTTGGGTATGTGCTGTGGTTTGTTGTGATGCTCTTATGGTTACTGCACTGAAAGTATTTTGCGTAGGATGTGTGCAGTGCCCAGTAGTGCAATTTTCTGGTGTTTTTGTTATGTATTTGTCTGAATATTTTTTATCATACCTAATGCGCCTACTATCATAGGAATTGTTTCTGTTTTTAGATTCCACATTCGGGTTACCTCTATTTCTAGGTCTTTGTATTATTATTATTATATTATTATTATTATTATTATTATTATTATTATCCAGTAGTTTTATTTTTATATCGTGCTTTCACCTCACTACCGAGCTCAGCTCTGTGTGCCTTGGGTATGTGCTGTGGTTTGTTGTGATGCTCTTATGGTTACTGCACTGAAAGTATTTTGCGTAGGATGTGTGCAGTGCCCAGTAGTGCAATTTTCTGGTGTTTTTGTTATGTATTTGTCTGAATATTTTTTATCATACCTAATGCGCCTACTATCATAGGAATTGTTTCTGTTTTTAGATTCCACATTCGGGTTACCTCTATTTCTAGGTCTTTGTATTATTATTATTATTATTATTATTATTATTATTATTATTATTATTATTATTATTATTATTATTATTCAGGTCAGTGTCTGGAATCGAACTCGGAATCTTGGGGTTAGTAGACTGCGCTCTTAACCACTACGGGCATATGGCGTAGTGGTTAAGAGCGTAGACTACTAATCTCAAGATTCCGAGTTCGATTCCAGGCAGTGACCTGAATAATAATAATAATAATAATAATAATAATAATAATAATAATAACAATAATGATAATAATGATGATGATGATGATGATAATAATAATAATAATAATAATAAATGCCCTGATGCAGTACCAGACAGTGCCTCTCGTGGCTTCTGATCTTAACTGATTGGAAGTGTTATGTATATTGTTTTGTCTTAATATAAAAGATGGGCTACAGCAA
This sequence comes from Octopus sinensis, assembly GCF_006345805.1. NCBI lineage: Eukaryota > Metazoa > Mollusca > Cephalopoda > Octopoda > Octopodidae > Octopus > Octopus sinensis. The sequence continues at coordinate 87,141,628 of NC_043000.1, forward strand.
ATATTCTGCTCAATACTACATATTTGCTTGTTAGTTGTTTGACCGTAACCAGTTGAGCATGTCCCTTGGTGGCGACAATATGTGCATCTCTGATCACGCGCAGAAGTAGTGGGGGAGTATCATAACCGAGTGTTGAAAGGAATTCTTAGAGGTTTGGATAATTCACCTTTGGAAACATAGGTGTTTCGTTCAACATCCTTAAACAACCCTTATTCAGGGACCTTTTGAGCGGGATGGGTTACTCGACCTGAAGAAAATTCTAACTGGGCCCCACCTGCAAGGTCATGCGCTGTTTATCCTGATATGAGATCATCATGTCACGCACATATGGTTGTGATGCATGTGCCTGGTGTACCCTTATCAGACGTGTAGTGATGATGGGTATACTGGGCTTCGTATATTTTACGCCAGTGTCACTTTGATGGCATGCACTACTCTCTCACTCAATAATAATATTAATAATGATAATAATAATAATAATAATAATAATAATAATAATAATAATAATAATAGTAATAATAATATTAATAATAATAATAACAACATCGAAAAAATACCTTTGGAATGAGAACCCAGGTTCGAAATTTCCCCAAGGCACCTGTTGAAGGCTGGAGGGTATATCAGCCGAAACGTTGCGTTAACAACAAACAAGATGAGGACAAATATCCGTCAAATGTAAATAATGTAAATAATGTATATAGTTTTTTTTAGTTTTGGTGTTCATGAAACCATAAGTGATGTGTGCTCTTTTGAATAAAATAGGTTCTCAGATTTTCTAATTTCATTATTAAAAATATCCAAGATCTAATTGTTAATTAGGACCTATCTCACTTAAAGTATCTACGTTTCTGAAATTAGACTTTGTTAGGATGCTTTTTCTCGTTTTTTTTTAACGATACATAGGAGCTACACTCAATCTATGATGAACTCTTTTTAAAAAGGATAGAGGAAGAGATTAAAAATGATATTTCACATGTACGCCAGATAGTATTGGAAGATAGGCGGTGAGTTGGCAGAATCGTTAGCACGCCGGGCGAAATGCTTAGCGGTATTTCGTCTGCCGGCTACGTTCTGAGTTCAAATTCCGCCGACGTTGATTTTGCCTTTCAATCTTTCGGGGTCGATAAATTAAGTACCAGTTATGCACTGGGGTCGATGTAATCGACTTAATCCGTTTGTCTGTTCTTGTTTGTCCCCTTCATGTTTAGCCCATTTTGGGCAATAAAGAAATAAGATAGTATTGGAAGATTTTAATTTTGTTCATAGTTTGCCTCTGATTTATTTTTAGCCTTCCCTGTTAATAAATTTTACTAAATGACTTTATACATTTCGTGCATATACTCTTTACTTGTTTCAGTCATTTGACTGCAGCCATGCTGGAGCACCACCTTTAGTCGTGCAAATCGACCCCGGGACTTATTCTTTGTAAGCCCAGTACTTATTCTATCGGTCTCTTTTGCCGAACCGCTAAGTGACGGGGACGTAAACACACCAGCATCGGTGGTCAAGCAATGCTAGGGGGACAAACACAAACACACACACACACATACATATATATATACATATATACGACAGGCTTTTTTCAGTTTCCGTCTACCAAATCCACTCACAAGGCATTGGTCGGCCCGGGGCTATAGCAGAAGACACTTGCCCAAGATGCCACGCAGTGGGACTGAACCCGGAACCATGTGGTTGGTTAGCAAGCTACTTACCACACAGCCACTCCTGCGCCTATATATCGTATTAGCAAAATTATAAATCTCGTAGGTTTTGGTTAATGCATTGATGCTTAAATGTAACTTAATAAACTATGATAGAACTGGCCTTTTCAATTTTTATCCGGAAGACCAGTTATTTCTCAAATCCTTCTAGTTATTTAGTTCATGCGAGCCATTTTTGCGATTTAACCACAAGTTTATCGTTTGTGTTCATGTCCATTTTCATTTTTTTTTCAAAAATATAATCTTTCCCTCACTTTATAACACTTTCTACACGATCACAAATAATTCATAAAAATTTTTCACCTGTTTATTAATAATTTGTAACACTTTTCGCCTGGTCAGTGATACTTTATAACACTTTCTGTAGAGTCACTAATAATTTAGAGAGATCTTATTGGTAGGTTTTGGAATATTTTAGTAGAACATTTGAGATTTATTGATTTCATTAAAACGCTTTTCGTGTTGAGTGATTAACATAATAAAAGCTGGTTAACAGTAGTAGTAGTAGAAGTAACAGCAGTAACAGCAGCAACAGCTGCAAGTGTGGAGGCGTAATGGCGCAGTCGTAAGAACGCGGTTTCGATTCCCAGACCGAGCATTGTGAGTGTTTATTGAGCAAAAACACCTAAGCTCCAAGAAGCTCCAGCGGGTGGGTGGGTGGGGTGGTGGTGAACCTCGCTGTACTCTTTCACCACAACTTTCTCTCACTCTTTCTTCCTACTTCTGCCACAAAGCAGAGGAACCATGGTGTAACCCACTATGGTGTGGTAAACTTTCAGATTGCGAATCCTCTGTACCCCAGGATGGTTCAGTTCTCCACCCGTTAAAAAACCACCGTTTATGGAATGAGGATAACAACGTAGCTTTTGTGCCCGTGCAACCGCCAGTCTATCGCGTGTGATGGGTGGATCTTCAAGTTGCCACACGCATTCTTTGTAGCTTAGAGTAGGTTCGAATTAGAGATTATTCTTTGTGGTTAATGGCGTGAGTCTTGATTGGAAGAAGATGAAGAAGGAAGAGGAGGAGGAGGAGGAGAATAAGAATAAGAAGAAGAAGAAGCAACAGCAGCAGCAGTAGTATCATCAACAGATATCATTCCTCAGATCACGCACTGTAATTGACTCTAGGATTGCTGCTCGTTTTGGTCCAAAGTGTCTTTGTTGTGCAAAGATAACTGATAGCAGAGGTTTGGAATTTACCTGCATTAAATTGCATGTTGCTTTCTTCAGCCCATCTTTATATGGCATTTTGGTCTTTCTGTAGAAGATTAGCATCAAAAGGTTCCTTGACTGCATGTGTCGTCACGATAGCTAGTAAATGTGGCTGTCTGTGTAACTGATGACATGTCCGAAAGAGCCACTATAAACAGCAGCGACCCCAAAATACGTCCCTGGGCATTCTACTTGCTATTACGGTCTCCTTGAAGAGGGTCCCATTGGCTACCACAATCTGGTTTCTGTAATTTAAGGAGTCGTGTAACCACTCTCCAAGTTTTCCAACTATACAGTCTTCGTATCTTGTGACATACCATTCTATGTTCAACCTTATCAAAGGCCTTTGCAAAATTGAGATATATCACATACACGTTTGGGCGGTTCGTTAATTCAACACCCAGTCAATGATGCAGAAGATGTAAGACAACTTCTTCCCGAGCAGAAGCTATGCTGGTTGCCAGGGAACAAGTCATTATCAAGGAACATAATCAGCTTCCTCCTGCAATAACGTAGCTGACATGTGAGGTTAGAGGGACATGCTTATAATGTTTTGCTTCAAAGCTGCTACCTCCTTTATGAATAGGACATATGTTTTCTTTTAACTTTCTAGGAAGTTTCTCAGTTACAAGGAAGCTTTGAAAAAGGATCTGTAGTGTTCTTGCTAGAGCCCTTTTGCATTTCTTTAGTACGATTGCTGGGAATCCACCAGGGCCTGTGGCTGAGTTTAATCTCATTTCATCAATGAATGATATTACATCAGTTTCCTCTATTTCGATCTAATTAGTAATTGCCATCTCTTTGTGTAAAGCTGTGGAGCCGAAGAACTCATCGAGCATTGCTACTTTCAGGAATCCCAATGGAGTTGTGAAAACACTCTTGTATTGCACATTCAGTATTTTATTTATCCTCTGGGGATCTGCAGTCAGTGAGCTATTTTCTTCGAACCTACTGAAGCAGACTTTTTTGAAAATTTATTGAAGGTTTTAGGGTTTATCTTTACATTTTTTACAGTTCGGGTTTCTTTCACTACCATTTTCTTTTCGTGGGAGTGTTTGAGTTAATTTTAGATTTCGAGAAATGTTTGTTTGAGATCGGATCCTTTACTATCCTTTAGTGGCCCATTTAGACAGTTTGAGATTTTTGCTCGTCGTCTCATTAGAATCCTCCTATCCTTGAAAATTATATTGTTCCGTTGATTTGTTATTCTCTCTGGAATAATGCTGTAGCTTTATGTCAATATCTTGTTTAGAGAGACTGGTAGACTAGTTTTGTTCCATGACCTCGTTTTCGATACCCCTCCAACCAGATTTATGAAAGTTCACGTTGGAAAGGGTTGGGCGCTTCTGTTAGGTGACATGTCTGCAGTTTTCTGAGTGTCATACAATGTTAGTTCTATTAAGTTATTAAGAAAATCGTCGGTGTCACCATAACATTATGGATGAGCACCGTGTTATTTGTGAAACAGAGGTCAGAACATTTTTATCCCTTATTGGTGGAGCACTATTTGCTCCATAAAGAGAATATTTGTAAGATCGAGCCGAGACTCTGCCTGCCTCTCTTCATGCAATGACATACCTGAAAGAAGGCGGCCCTCAGGACATTCGATATTGGAGCGTTCAAGTCTTTTAGAAAAAGTATGTGAAGGTTGTCACCTAGTTTGTTTAATACTTCTTCCATCTTTTTGAGGCTATCTTCGAATGAGCCCTCATGATTTGGGATATCTGGTGAGCGATATGTAGTTCATATCACCATTTTGAGCTGTTTGATGTGCACTATCAGAATGTCACAAACTGAGTTTGAGTGTGACAGCAACACTACAGGCATGATATTTTCCCGGATGTAGATTGTAACTTCACCATGTGTTCTTTCTCTCTTGTCAGAAATACTTTGGTATGTGTATTTCAGTATCTAGTATGTCAGCATTCAGATGTGTTTCTGTTAGTGCCATGCCTATTACTTTATTGCATATCACTAAGTCTCCCAGGTATTTGGTTTTGCGTTGGTGGGACGTTAGAAGGCTTCTGATATTTAGCAGGAAACTGGTGTGACATAAAGCGTTTCCGTAGTGGCCACTGGTTTGACATTTCTAGAGACGTCAGTGGAGGCCACCCTAGATCATTTGTTGTTTGTGGTGGTCCTAAGTACTGGTACGTGTTTCTGAGGCTCAATGTCTGATGAATCCTGTGCTATTTCCCAAAAAGCATAAACGTCTTTCCATACTCAGTTCTTATCCATTTTTTCATTCCTAACAGAAAAATATTTCTTACTAAATCGCATGTTAATCTTATATTAATAGGTTTTATTGGCATCAGCTGGTAATATTTAGAAAACGAAATTTCATGAAGTCCAAAACAAACTTGTCTTCAACAATCTGTGTCAGAAAGCTATAAGAAATAATGAAGTAGAATGACAATTTTAATTTCTTTCATAGTTTCGCAATACATCATTTTCATAGAAAACAGAAAGTGATAGTGTAAATGTTTTTACTTTTATAAACTTATAATGCTGCAACCGTTGTGGAATTACTACGACTGTAAACTTGATTCAATAGAAGCTATTCTCACGTATCTGATTCTCATAAGAATCAGCAGGAAACAAAACGAAATAAAATGAAACTAATAACGAAAAACCCCAACAAAATCTGTCATGATTTACTGATCTAGTACTCAATATACAAATGTACTTCACCATATATTTGACGCTATTAATGAAAGTCTGTTGACGGAAGTGGCTGATAACTGGACTAAAATGTCTTATAGTATTTAATCTTTCTTATATTTCTCGGTTAACGTTGTATTTCATACATGTAGAATCGAGGAAACAGATCCATCTTATATGAAAGTATATTAATAGACTTTGCATTTCAACAAAAGTGCTTTGGTTCCAAAGAAAAAAAGAAGCAATTATATTTGTGAATGTTAACACGAAATGCAAACAAATCAAAAAGTTCTACTTCCATGATTTATTTTATAACTCTATGATGTAAATAGACAGTAAATGCCAAGGCCATAGATATTCAGCTTTTGGTCAGTGGTGAATAAGTGATAAAACAGATTTATAGGTTCGAAATATCATTTATGGAGATGCACATGATCAATAATAGTCAGTATTTGACCAACAAGCTTACATGGTATGTACATTGATAAGCTGATTGAATTAGAAACAATTGTTTTTTATTATGTTTTTTTCAAATCACGAAAGACGCCTGGCAAGTTTATAGTTGAAACACCAAAGTTTTTCAAGGAAATAACACACTGGAATAATTTGCCACTAGCTTTTTTTATACCTGTAGGACAACTTGAGCTTAGCTCTTATTGCAAAACTAATTCTTTGTGTGAAGCAACAGAGATTTCAACTAAAAGAACTAAAGACCTCAAATACATTCAGTAAGTTCTTATTTCAAAATTTATGAGGGAGTCGGATTTACTTTTAACACATCTGCACTCGATAAAATACATTCTATTAACTCTCTCCCAAACACAAAAAATATATATCTATATGAGAAATTAATAATACCGTGCACCAATTCTTTACAGTAAGAACTGTAACCGTTCATCTGTTTATAGACAGATGACCTCAGCTTGCGAAAATGAAATGCCTCTACCGAGGCGATATAAAACAGATACCATTACTATAATAGCCAGACCAATTTGAGTTCACTAACTACAGTTGTTGGATATACTACTCTTGTATTAACTTCTATCTTGTCTGGCAATTAAATTGCTATAAAAAAGTTTTTGGCAACACTACTTAAGCACAAAAATCCTAAACTATTACAGCTTTTAATATGTATTTGCCTTATTGGACTGTTTCAGCTGTAGTGAGTAGTAGTTTATTAAATTTAGAGTTAGTGGGCATATTTCTATGATATAGATAAATTGCAACCGATTTATACTTTATTTCTACCGTAAGCACGTTCACTAAAACAACACGTTAACACTATTTTTATTCAATGAATATACAATCAACTTAACTTTTGTGCAATTATGCACAGATTCTGTCTATGTATTTGTTTTAGTAACAAAGTGTTAAGTAAAAATATGAATTCAAGGTAATTTGTAAATTATTTAGTGAAGCTCATGAAAAATGGATTATATGTTTGGCTATGGAATCGGGGTTAACTCTTCGTCAGAGATAAAACAGTAGATAAGGCCCTGACTTCAGGTTCAAAACTTCAGATGTCTGTTCTCATCACTGCATACGAACAAACTTCATATAGCTCACGATTACATTACAGACTTAATATTATTTTAAAACTTGAGAATCAGCTAAGAGGTAGAGAAGATACATCCCATGTGTAGAATATTGCTGTTGTTTAGCCCTGATCGAGGGGCTAAACAACTGCCATGATCATCCTGTATTTTTGTATTTCAAGGACGACATTTTTCAATGTATTCGTTTTGTATTTACGACGGTAGGATGTGATTTAAAGGAAATTTGGTTGCTGTTTCTCGCAAGTTTCATAACTGCATAAAAGTACTGATGTTGGTTCGTGTCTAGAGTGGAAAGATAATTATCAGTTCATCACACTTTATTGTTCGTCCTTCCAAAGTCTGTTAGTCAATTCCAGTTAATCTAGAATTTCACTTCATATGAATCTCTCCAGGAATCAATATAACACAGAATCTATTGTTAGCATTGTTGCAGAAGAAAAGACAAGGAAGAAAATATATTGCTGTATAGCATATAGATAACCATCACATAACGGAACCATTGAGTTCATGAAAATATTACCGTGTGGAGTTTTGTAATGGAAAAAATATATTTCCCCATTGATTCTAATATTATGAATTGATATGTGTTTAAAGAAAATTTCCAGGAATAAACAACAAAACAAAAGAATGAGAAATGCAAGCATTTTTTATGCATGAAAAAAAATTTAAACACGCCAACTACATATATATACATAAGAATACTTGGAGGAAAGTACATTCGGGAGTAAAAACGAATACAGTAATATCATAGTAGGTACATGCTCACCAAAAATAAAACTTGTTGCTGTGGGATAAGAGGTATTGCAATGGGAATTCCTAGGGAAGAGAGAGAGAGAGAGAGAGAGAGAGAGCAATATCTTCGGTCCTGTAGCTCATTATGATCAGTATCTGATTCAGGATTGAAAGAACTTGTCCAGCATTGTTTAATGTTTACAGCGCACCATATTTTTTGACAGCTTAGTATAGTAACTGAATTAATTATGAATCCTTTTAGAATTTTTATGTTACATTCACGATTATGAAGGTTATGAGAAACAAGAACCACCCCCCGCCACAAACTGACAAACCTTTCTTTAGGTGTTAGCAAGAATGTTGAGAACAATTAAAAACAAGAAGTGGGAAGAAGGAGCGTGTAGGTGTTGGAAAAATGTTGGGTGCACTGAAAAATAAAAATATGTAGGAGTAAACAAATGAATTTAAAGAATTAAAGTGGAGGGCCGTTAACAATAATACTGTACAGAGAATGCAAAGAGAAAATGATGAGAGGAGCGGATAGGCGTATGAAAGGTTCGTGGTAATTATACATGAATTCTAAAAAAAACTCATATTTTTATGACTGTGTGGTTAAGAACTTGCTTTGCAACCGCGTGTTTCACGTTCAGTTCCACTGCGTCGTACATTGGGCAAGTGTTTTCATCTATAAACTTGAGCCGACTTATGCCTTGTGAATGAATTTGGTAGAGTGAGCTGTGTGGAAGCTCATCGTAATGTATATATATATATATATATATATATATATATATATATATGTTCTCTTTTACTTGTTTGTCATTTGACTGTGGCCATGCTGGAGCACCGCCTTTAGTCGAGCAAATCGACCCCAGGACTTATTCTTTGTAAGCCTAGTACTTATTCTATCGGTCTCTTTTGCTGAACCGCTAAGTTACGGGGGCGTAAACACATCAGCATCGGTTGTCAAGCGATGTTGGGGGGGGGGACAAACACAGACGCACAAACATACACACACACACACATATATATATACACATATATACGACGGGCTTCTTTCAGTTTCCGTCTACCAAATCCACTCACAGTGGTACTGGACCCGGAACCACGTGGTTCGAAAGCAAGCTACTTACCACACAGCCACTCCTATATATATATATATATATATATTATATATATATATATATATATGATATAAGCGAAGGTAAAGAATACGCACACCACTCTATTTCGACGTTTAGGTTTAGGGTTCCGCTGAAAACAAGTGGTGTGCGTATCCTTTACTTCCGCCATATATATATATGTGTGTGTGTGTGTGTTTGCTGACAATAAATAAATAAATAAATCAAATGTAGTTAGCACAACTTAACTGTATTATTGCTGTTCTTTAGTCCAGGGTTAGCGATGATTGAGAACAACCCTTCCAGCTCTGATATTCGTTCCTTTCTCTATATTGTCTTTTCTTCTGAAATAATGCACTCCATACAATATTAGCAAATGAATCTTTTTGCTAGACGATATGATGTGGTTTGAGGGAAATTTAGGTGTTACTTTTCTAACATGTTGACCAGGCGTGTAAAAGCTCCTTCACTTGCTGCTGCAAAAACTTGACCCTGTTAAGCACAGTTTCCATTGAAAATTTTAAAAATGAAATAATATTAAAAAATAACATCTATAAAATGTAATAAAGGGAAGAAAAATTTTATCTTTAAAAAGGCGAGAAAAAGTGTTTCTAAGGCGATTCATTTGTGAATAAAAATGCATTAATTATGGCGTTTTGGGTACAATAATTCAGAGAAAATGCTCCTCTGTTTTAACATTATTAAACGTTTTACAGAATACAGTATTAAACACACGACAAAAATAAAATAACAGCATGAAGTTATATTAGCGAAATTTATAAGATTAAGTTTTAAAGCGTAAAGTAATTTTATGAAATTTCAAAATATGCACAGGTACACCTACATATACACAATAAACACAACGGACTTTCTTAAGTATAAAATTATGAAATATCATATACACAAGAAACACACATCATATACATAATAAGCATAATGCAGTATTACACTAATGCAGGAATTATGTTAATAAAAAGTGCCTAATAAAATACAATCGTTTATTTTCATATCATTTCTCAAACCACTTAACTAATTTTCATAAAACTTCAGCTGTTACGAACGAGCTATGAAAATTTGATTACTTCTGTTAATAATTTAATATTTCCAGCAAAATGTTTTCATCCTTGCGGATGTGAAGAAATGCATAAAGAAAATAAATATATTGCTTACATTTTAAATATAAACGTAATTCGACAGATAGCTTAATTAAAAACACAACATATTTAAACAGTAAGCAATAACCGTACACGCTGGAAATGAAATAGAGAATTTCAAGTGCAACAAATAAAATATTAATTGCTTTGTTCAAATGAAACATATTTCCCTTTAAGTTTCAAAGAAATGTTTTTAATTCTGCAAATCCATTTGTGCATGTTAAATATTACAAAAAGTAATTCTTGTAGTTCAATGAACGATACGGAAGCATTTAAACATTTCATTTTTATGTAATACATCTGTAGGGTGTAGCAATAAACCCTTCAGATTCAGTATTTTTGATAAGCATTTCAACAACAAACAACACATAATATGTACTAATCCAAACAGTGATAGTAACTAAACAAAAACATTAGCTACAAGAAGAGACCATTACCATCTGCTTAACGTCTCAGGTGTTACATCAATAACCGTGTAAAACACATAAGGTTTTTCTGTCGTACCCTGTGGAGCAAATAAATGTGACAGATCTTTCCTTACTACAACACTTATTTTGTATTGTCGCTGACTCGTTACAACTGTGAGTTGTATTACCGTGCCATAACCTATATACAGTTTGATGAAATAGGTCTTTGAAAGGCCTAAATATTCTGACAGTATGTTCTTGGCCTTTAAATTGTCACCCCTCACTCAGATGTAATAAATAGCTTTAGTTGAAAAATACCAGATAAAATGTTCTTAAAAATAATTAAAAATAGTGTCTTAATTATTGTTTTAAATTCAGTGATTCTCTGCAATCAATCTACTTAAAGGATAAAATAAAATTATTATTTTAGAGAAGCCAAAGAAAACTGTTTGAATATAGGAGGGATCAGAACTTGGTTACATGTATCGCAGTGTAAGAATTTGAATTATATTATAATATGAACTATAATAAAAATTAATTTCTCTCTTAAGGAGGTTAAAAACTGTTTGCACACGGAAGGGATCAAAATAATTTTGTCAACATGCGTTACTATTTCAAAATTTGAACTCACTTCTATCAAAGATAGCTGATTTGTTAATTAATACAATACAAGACAACTGTGTCATCCTCAAGTTGTGACGTTCATTTCTTTCTCATGAGTATTAGGGAACAAAATGAAAATTAATTTCTTGCAGTAGGAATTAATCTAAGCATGTTAGAAGCGCACCTTCACTTCACAGAATACGTATATCGTTTACCACCATATTGTGGTAAAGGTTACACATGTTCATGAATATACTTATAAATTGAGGATATAATCATTAAAATGATTATATCAGTAGCTAGCGTATAGAAAATGACCGTGTCGTTAAAATAAATTTTTAAGTATATAATTCTAAAAATATAATTATAATTAAGGGCGCTGGAATGCCAGCGCTTATACGCAAGAAGTAGATGTCAAATACCTAAATTTGGTCGCTATTTATAACCCCAGGTCGAATGTGAGGTAATAAGCAAGAAGATTTACAAAATTTCGGCTAATCCTATATCTTAAGATTTCATGCTCTGTAATAAAGATTACTTTGCAATCCTCGATAGAGATACACCAAGAAATATAAAAGCGAAAAATTCATATACATACCGATAAATCTATCCCTACAGACACCAATATATACATGCATTTCCCGCGTATATATTCCATCTATTAGCCCATCTCGACCATGTGTGGATTGTAGGTATTTAGCACCTACTTCTAGCGTATAGGCGCTGGCATAGCAGCGCCCTTAATTATAATTATATGTTCATGAATATATATATATATATATATATATATATATATATAATTTCAACAATTGAGGGTAAAATTAATTAATTAATCAATTTCACCAAGTATTCAGTATGCAAAGGGACCATTTAAGGCGAATTCAAATTATTACATTATATAAAAGGGCTTAGTAAAATAAATTACTTTGCCGCATACTGAACTCATTAGAAATAGCAGCTAAAAAAACTTTTTTTAAAACTATTTCCAATACTTAAAGAAAACCTCTCTCATATAGTGTTTGCTCAATTCAACTCACGCAAATATGGGGGTAGAGACATTAAAAAATCAAGTGCAAAGGTTATTTGAGAACGTACGTTTCAAGATTAGTCAAAATCCGACATTTCTATCACCAGCTCAGAACTCCCTGGTTTGGATTTGAAAACACTGAAAGTAGGAGCATACCTTTTATATATAATATATATATATATATATATATATATATATATATTACTTGTTTTAGTTATTAGACCGCGATCATGATGGGAGACATCCTTGATGAAGTGTAGTCGAACGAATCAATCCAAACTCTTTTTTTAAGCCTGGTACTTATTTTATCGGTTTTTTAACGAACCGCTAAGTCACAGGCTCATAAAAATACCAACATCGGTTGTCAAGTAGTGGTGGGGCAAATCAGAGGCACAAAGACCCATATCATATACGTATGTATGTATGTATGTATGTATGTATGTATGTATGTATGTATGTATGTATGTATTTATGTATGTATGTATACGTGTATGAATGGAATATATATATCTACTCCGGGCTTCAATTATCTGTATAGTAGAAGACATTTATCCAGGGTGCCTCGCAGTGGGATCGAATCTGGAATTATGTGGTTGGGAAGCAAACTTCTTACCATACAGCCATGCAAGCACACACACACACACGCGCACGCGCACACACACGCACAAACGCACATACACACGCACAAACACACGCGCGCACACACACATACAGGCATAGACTCAGACACAGGCACACACGCAGACACACAACACACACACACACACACGCACAGACACAGAGAGAGACACACACACACGCACACACACTTATATATATAGTGATATAGAATAAGTACCAGGCTTATAAGGAATAAGTCCAGGGGGACGATTTCTTCTACTAAAAGGCCACCGTCAAATGACTGAAACAAGTAAAAGAATACCAGAAGAACGCTCCGTACCACTAAACAAAGAAGGTTCTTTGAATATGTTTGATGCATTTTAAGGGTAAATAGTAATTCTGTTTACGTTTCCGTAACTGTCATATTTTGATTGGATTATATAGTTATTGGCTTTACACTTCTTTCTGTATTCTGTAACTGTCACAATATTGAAAAATTTCACGTGGTGCCAGCACACAATTTACAGATGCTTACATTTTTTATGTTTTCCGTGAATTTTTCATGGGTCCAGTTAATTCATATAATACCGTTTATAGACATCAAATTGTACAACATATATCGCTCTCTCAAAGTTCAATCTGAACGAATAAATCAATAAGAAAATTATAAAAGTAAACAAGGCGCCTTGTGTGTGTGTGTGTGTGTGTGTGTGTGTGTGTGTGTGTGTGTGTGAGTTTACATATGCCTTGTTTTCAGTATTTTTAGATCAAGTGAGGCCCATCTCTCTTCAAGAATGTCCATAGTCGATTTGTTTCAGGACAGAAAAAGCAAAAAGAAAAAGTGAGAGAAAGAGAACCGAACAAGTATAGGAAGGGTATTTCTTTCATTGATCCCGAAATTATTGAGGTGAAGTTTTAACATCGGCAAAATCTGAGTTCAGAGCTAAGAGAGACTATACAATTATTGTTAAGCCATCTATCCAACACTTTTAAGAACTTCCCCCTCTTTCATATCTCTCTCTGATTGTATATATATATATATATATATATATATTCATAAATTTCAATCGGTTGTTAATCCTGGCATTTTGTCTATTGTGCTCAGTAACGAGTATAAGCTATCAGATATAAATTTAAATCGAAGATTTATTATATTACAGATGATATTTCTAAAAATCCATAAATATCCGTAAAGTTTATGTGATTATTCACAGGCAGAATGAAGCGAACAAGTTGTTTTAGTACACGAATTTACAATTGTTTCATCGATATTCGATCCCAAGAGTATTGCTATATTATCATACAATATATAAGGCGACGAGCTGGTAAAAGCGTTAGCACGCTGAACGAAATGCTTAGCGACTTTTCGCTCGTCGCTACGTTCTGAGTTCAAATTCTGACGAGGTCCACTTTGCCTTTCATCCTTTCGGAGTCGATAAATTAAGTACCAGTGAAACACTGGGGTCGATGTAATCGACTAGTCCCCTCCCCACAAATTTCAGGCCTTGTGCCTATAGTAGAAATGATTACTATACAATATATGCAACTATAGATCCTTGAAATATCATATCCTTATACTGATACAATCGAAGGTCGGTTTTTCAAAATTATCTGTAAAATTCATTTGCTGCCAAACAGTATGTACATATAACCGGTCGGTATTTTAAGAAGTTACAGTTATAACTGTCCAGGATTATTGTAATTTTAGTTTGTCATTACTATAAATCTAACAAATTAACCTGGAAAAGACGGCTGTAACAGCATTTTAAACACAACCTACTAAACACTGCTTGTCACAGCTGACTAGTTTGTAGTATGCAGTCGGGACGTTTTGAAACAAAAAGTAAATATAATAAATACTGAATAAATTACAATTCAAATCAATCAGTCAAGAAATAGGACGTAGAGGAGAGAAAAATGGAAAAACATAGAACTAGAAAATAAGTCAGTTGATAGCAATGCTTTTTTATTTCTTTCCAAGAGATATATAAATCATTTGGCTTGCCAGATATCTTTTCCATCTGCCATTAAGAAAATAAACTGTAATAATCGTTCTTTACCATTGTAGCAATGTGATGTAGGCGCCTGCGGAGATGCGTGCAGCGGCTAAAATACGTCAACACTTGGGCTGATATATATTTTGTGGCCAAACGTCAGCCACTACTAAATCAAGCGGTCACATTCCACACACACACAAGTATTGATAGGAGAGACAGGCAAAGATAAAGTTATTTATGTTTTAAAGGGTACGCCTTACTGGGGAGAGGAAGAAAGAAAAAAGTCAACGGAATTTCCATAAACACGGACTAAAGTGATAATTCTCGTGTTGTTATAAACATAATCCCAAAATTAT
The DNA here is from genome assembly GCF_006345805.1 of Octopus sinensis. Lineage (NCBI taxonomy): Eukaryota > Metazoa > Mollusca > Cephalopoda > Octopoda > Octopodidae > Octopus > Octopus sinensis. Next base: position 87,156,771 of record NC_043000.1, read on the forward strand.
AAGTTAAAGATTCTAAAATACAGAGACAAAAATGTAAAATAAAAAAAAATTATAATCCTTCATCCCTGCATTCGTGTTAAATTGCGCAACCAAGCTATGAAAATCGTAGGATATTTCATGGAGTCGATAACACACACACACACACACACACACACATACACACGCAAACTCGCAAATACATCTCTCTCTCTCTCTCTCTCTCTCTCTCTCTCTCACACACACACTCGCAAACACGCTCACACGCTCACAAACACACACTCTCACACGCTCTTACACACACATGTTGTGTACCCTCATGTATATATATTACAGATAACCAAATTTGACCATTTGTATGTTTACAGGTATACTTCCAGACACATTATTTTTGTACTCGATATATATCCTAGATTATCTACAACAAAATGTATCTATCGTTGATACATTTTCTCGAGAGGAGTATCAGATGTTAATTGGACAAATTAATCGTTCTCCATTGAATATTTCTGTATCTCCTGAAAAATTCTCAAAATCTATGGTGGTATCTCATAAAAAGTTCAGAATACTTGTTAGTTGTTCTTTAGGTAGTAATATTACAGGAATTTCTGTGTTGAAAATTTCTGTCAAATTTCCTATTAAGTTATCCTGAGAAGTACTAAATGATGCAACATGGTTACGCCATCGATCGTTGAAAACAATCGCTGTTGCATGTATCAATATCTATAAAGCTGAAATGCGAAAAGTTTCTTTGTCTCATTTTGGGATTGGGACGGGTTAAGGGGCACTAGATGGGGTCGGATTGGCTCCAAAATTTACAGAGACATGTAAAAAGAGGCGAGAAAGTGAGTGGACTAGGTTAGAAACTCATATCTCAAAACGGTGGTTACTAGGGCAACAAAACCCACACTTTGACGAGTGCTTGTATTTTCTCTCTTTCGCATATCACCCTGTCTTCATCCATCTCTCTCTTTCCTTCGTTCCCTCCACTTTCTTACTATAACAACGTTTGACAGCTTCGCCGTCTCTCTGTCACGCTTTCTCCTACCACCTCTCTCTCTGTTCGTCTGTCTGTATCTATAGAGAGAAAGCGTTGACAGCCGCAAAAGTTTAAATATTCCCGCCACAGGTCTTTTAGAACGGTGAATTATTATCGCTCACCACCACCGCACAATCATAAAAGATATTATTAATCAGATATATTGTGTTAATTTATATATATGTGTGTGTATATAAATATATATATAATGTGTATACATATATATATGTGTATATACATATATAAAGTGTATATATTTATATATATGTATGTTTATATATATGTGTGTGTAGATATGTATATATATTGCGTATATATATATATATAAAATTAATTAAGGGTAGAAATTGATATTTATCAATTAAAACCAGTGGTCTAGCATATTAAAAAAGAATCCGAAGATTAAAATATTTATATATACCAATTAAGGACTGAACACGAAAAGTGGACAGTCAACATGCTAGATATAGACGTCAAATCGCCATTATCCACAAAAGATTATGTTCTCAAATCAAACTCAGCACAATGGGTAATTATTTTATTTCGTATATTTTCACTTGTTTATTGGTTTGGTTTTGTGCTGAGTTTGATTTGGGAACATAATCTTTTGTGGAGAATGGCGATTTGACGTCTATATCTAGCATGTTGACTGTCCCCTTTTCGTGTTCAGTCCTTAATTGGTATATATATATATATATATATATATATATATATATATATATATATATATAGTGTGTGCATATGTGGTCGGATTGAGCTGAAAATATGCAGACCTAATGTTAAAAGTGCTAGCGAGTTTGCATGGCAACTTTGAGTTTGCTAAATTGAAAGGCTTGGGCAAAATTCTCTAGGGCAAAATTCCACATCTTTTGAAATGTGGCCCGCGTAGACGCGAATGAAATCGGGTTATAATACCGAAACAAGCAAAACAATAATAAACTATTTTAATCCCGAGCAGGGCCGGGTATATTTGTCTAATCTATAGAATGAAGAAGGCGTACGTTGATACAAACTGGATTTTTATGTAAAAAGGGGTCTAAATGGGGCTGGAAGGAGATTAGAATTTACAGGAGGGGAGTAAATTGAGGTGAGAAATTAATTGGGAGATGTTTTGGGGCGCTACAGTGGTTGCTTTGCTGTGAAAACGGGGATTTTATTGATTTTTGGGGACACTTGGGAGGGTCTAGATTGGACAATTTTTGCCCGATTTCAATCAAATTTTCAACATGGTAAAATGGAAGCGAATTTGTAATTTAAGCGCGGAAATCTAATTTTTTATAAATGGGAGAGAGATAGACAGAGAAAGATGGAGAGTATGAGAAAGCGAGGAAGAGTCCGAGAGAAAGGAAGAGTAAGAGAGTGGGAAAGTGAGACAGAAAGGAGAGAGAAACAAAGAGGGAGAATGTGGCGATAAGAAACAGAAAGTAACAACTACACCCTCACCCGCGCGTATATATATATATATATTATATATATATATATATATATATATATTATATATATATATATATATTATATTTAATTTATATATATATTTAATGTATATATATATATATATATATATATATATATAATAAATATTAGGGAATAAATCCAAATTTACAGGGAAAATCAGATTTAGGATTGAATCCAATTTTATAGTAAAATATTATATTATATTATATTAGAGACAAAACCACTATTATGCAAATCAAACAAAGAAAGACTTAAGCCAATACATAAAATAATTTATATAAAGTAAAATTTAACAATTATAAATAACCACTACGATCGTTTCGTGTCAGCACATCTTTGAGACATTCTTCAGGTGGTTTCAAAACCTTCTTGGCGAGTTCATAGTTTAAAACTCGCCAAAAAGGTTTTGAAACCACCTGAAGAATGTCTCAAAGATGTGCTGACACGAAACGATCGCAGTGGTTATTTATAATTGTTAAATTTTACTTTATATAAATTATTTTATGTATTGGCTTAAGTCTTACTTTGTTTGATTTGCATAATAGTGGTTTTGTCTCTAATATAATATAATATAATATATATATATATATATATATATATATATATATATATATATATATATAGATATATATATATATATATATATATATATATAAACGAAGGGTACATGAAGGGAAAGGGATTCAAGACAGATCAATGAAAGAGAAGATCAGGGAAGAGTATTATAGACGTGTCAGAATTGTCCTGAAAACGAGCTGAACTCTCAGAATAGAATTGCAGCTGTAAAGTCCCTGGTGGTACCAGCTGTCCAGTATAGCCTAAATGTCATCAAATGGAATCTGAGTAATCTCCAGCGTATGAACATAAAGACTAGGAAACTGTTGACACTAAACAAGATGCACCACCCAAAATCAGACGTCCACAGGCTCTATCTCCTACGAAAGGAAAGCTTCAGAGGTTTAATCCAGCTTGAAACGTCTTATAAAACGACCTCGATAGTACTCCAAGTGTACATCAAAAGTAACATCGATTGGATGGTACAGCTGGTAAGGCAACACGAACAGAGTTAGAAAGTGTAGAGCAAGAAACTGTACTCAATCTCAAAGGAGGCATATAAATACAGACGAGAGCTTAACCTTCCTGATTATTATGATGATAAGGAGGATACATCACACTAAGGCAGCAAAAAAGTGTAAAACAAACGCTAAACACAAGGGAAATATGAAGACTGCGGCAAGAAAGACCATTGCATGGGCAATACCCAAAGGAGCTGGGAAAGCTGATGTAGATACGAGGAAAAAAACCCATCAGTGGCTGCAGAATGTTGGCTTGAAAGCCAAAACAGAAGGATTTATTCTGCACAATGTCAGTAGGCTCACCCGGAACTATCGTGCTAATGTCACTCACAATAAGATAGACACAAAGTGTAGACTCTGAAATGACAAACTGGAGAGTATTAATCACATCGTTGCCGGTTGTTCAGTCCTTGCCTACAGAATATAAAACCAGGCATGATCGAGTTGGTCAATACTTGCACTGGAGCATATGCCATCACTATAATATCTCACACCCTACGAACTGGTATGAACACCATCCAGAGCCAGTCATTGAAGGAGAGATTATTACCATTCTATGGGATTATGGGATACAAACAGACAGGCAAATAAATGATAACAAACCAGACATCGTTATCAAAGCTTCTGATTGATATGGCAGTGCTTACTGAAAGAAACATTTCAGCGAAGGAATTTGAAAAAATGTTGAAATATAAGGACCTTGAGACTGAGATATATAGAACATGGCAATTAAAAACAAAAAAAATATTCCTGTTGTTGTAGGGTACTGCACCAGGGCATTTATAATAATAATAATAATAATAATAATAATAATAATAATAATAATAATGATAATAATAATAATAATAATAATAATAAATAATAATAATAATAATAATAATAATAATAATAATAATGATAATAATAATAATAATAATAATAATAATGATGATGAGATGATGATGATGATGATGATGATGATGATGATGATGATGATGATAATTATTATTATTATTATTATTATTATCTTCTGCCAATTTTCTTTCCATTTCTTGCCGAGTGTTTCCCAACATGTAGGACAAAGAAACTCACTGTATACATTGGTAGGACATTAAAATTAGCTCTCCAAATTGTTCATTTACAAAGTAATGTGATAGAAAAAAAGGAAGAAAGACAGAGGAAAGAAGGAAAAAAAAGAAAAATACGAAAACAATAAAACAAAATAAAATGGTGAAAAGGAAAGAAAATTCACAGCGACAATGCTTTTCTCAATATGTATGAAGTACCATTTAAGACAATCTTTTGCACTTCCTGCATGAATGGTAATCTAGAGCGTCATCCTCATATAATTTTCAGTTCCTTTTTTGATCATTCCAAGTGCTCCTACAATCACTGGTATTGTAACCGTTTTGAGTTGTCACATTTTTTCACTTTCAATCAACAAATCTTTATATTTTCTGAGCTTATCAAATTCTTTTGCCGAGATATTATGATCACAAGGTATGCGTATGTCAAAAAAATAAACATATTTTATTGTTTTTGTCTTTCATAACAATACCTGGTTTATTAGCTTTGATGGTCCGGTCTGTATGTATTGAAAAGTCACAAGAATCGTTGCATTTTCTTCCTCAGTTAAAGCCTCAGTCAGTAGTTTTGATTTTATAATTCCCACATATTCAGTGTAAGTATTGATCAACTCTATCATGTGTAGATTTTCGTGTTAATAAGCTCTGGTCTTGAGCAGCTAAGATAAAGCCTTTGCCCTCTGTCTTTAGGCCTGTGCTCCATAGCCGCTGATGGATGTGCTTTTGGTCTACATCAACTTGTTTGCTACAGGTCACATATTTGCCATGCAGAGGTTTTTTGTTCCCACCTATCAGCCATTTGTTCAAACGCTTTTTGCTTTGCCATTGATTTCACCTTCTTTGCAACAACAGTTTCTGCACTTCCATAATGCTGTTCAAGCACTGGAGGTGGATTGTGTTCCCACCAGTTTTTTTCATGTGGCAGATCCAGGTTTTTGCAAATTACCCAGTGAATATATTGTGCAGCTCTATCATGCCTGTTGAGGTACTTTGTAGGCGCTAGAAGACTGCATTTGGAGACAACATGATCAATGGCTTCATTTTGTTGTCGGCATACACGACATGTTGGGCTACTGCCGTTCTTTAATATGTTGGCCTGGTAGTTTCTTGTTGGTAGGCATTGATCTTAAGCTGCTATGATAAACCCTTCTGTTTCAGATTTTAAGCCAGAGGCTATTAGCCATTGATGGGTCAGGGCTTTGTCAATATCTGCATTATTCGCTCTCTTTGGGTGTTTGCCATAGAGAGGTTTTTATTGCCATTTATTATTCAGAATATCTAAGGCTGCAGTTTTGGCACGGGTTTTCACGCGCCTAGCTTTTTCTGTGCTTGTTTCTTGTATGTCTATCTCTAATTCCGAAATTTGTTGTATTCGGAATTCACTTAGATATTCCTTTGCCTGTTTTGTTACTGAGTATGATGCTTTCTTGTTTTCATGTTTTGAGACAAGTTTTGACATCCAGTCCTCAGACTTTTTCAGGTAGGTGTCTAGAGGCCAATTGTAGCAATCTTCATTGTTATTGCCAGTTGTAAAAGACCACGGCCTCCCTTTTTTCTTGGCAGATAAAGTCGTTCTGTATCTGCCTTAGGGTGGTGCATTCTATGCATTGTCAACAGTTTTCGTATTTTTCTGTCGAGCTGGCATATTTCAGTAATTGACCAGTTAACGATATTGAAACTGTAAGTCACGACTGGTATGGCTAATGCATTGATCGCTTCGATCCTGTTTCTTGCATTCAGCTCTGTCTTGAGTATTGCTCTTACTCTTCGATAACATTCTCTCCTGATCCTTTCCTTCATCTCTGAATGCCTTATTCCGTTCCCTTCAATTACCCCTAGGTACTTGTAGCTCTCCGCTGGGTCTAGTTCTTTTATGACATTCTGCTGGTCAAGGTTAACGTTAGATGTTTCTGTCATTTTTCCTTTGATAAAGGTAGCTTTTGCACATTTATCGAGGCCGAATTGCATTTTGATGTTGTCACTGAATTGTTTGACTATCGCTAGTAAGCCCTTGAGTTGTTGGTCATTTTTTGCAAAAAGCTTTAAATCATCCATGTAAATGAGATGATTTATATTTTTATCAAACATTTTATACCCGTACTGCGCGTCATTGAGCAGTTTTGAGAGAGGTATTAAGGCTAAACAAAAGAGGAGTGGTGACAGTGAGTCACCCTGGAAAAGGCCACATGAAATTTTTACATCATCAGCATTTAGGAATTCATTGTCACTGTTCAAAGTTAGTGTGGTTCTCCATGATCTTATACTTACAGTCAAAAAGTTTCGCAGAGTAGGTGCTGTCTTATACATTTCCAGGCATTTCCTAATCCAGCTATGTGGTAGGCTATCAAAAGCCTTTTTATAGTCTATCCAGGCTATTGATAAGTTTTTGTGTCGTTTGTGACAATCTTCTAAGATCATCTTATTGATGAGTAGTTGATCTTTACAGCCGTAGGATCCACGTTTACATCCTTTCTGTTCATTAGGGAATATGCTGCTGTCTGTTAAAAAACTATAAGTATATTCCGTCAGGACAGATGTTAGCGTTTTATACATAGTTGTTAAGCAGGTTATGGGTCTATAGTTTTTTGGTTCATTTGTTTCTTCACTTTTTGGAAGCAGGAATGTTAATCCATTATTATTATTATTATTATTCAGTAGTTTTATTTTTATTTTTATAGCGTGCTTTCACTTCACTACCGAGCGCAGCTCTGTGTGCCTTGGGTATGTGCTGTGATTTGTTGTGATGCTCTGATGGTTATTGTATGGAAAGTGTTCTGCGTAGGATGTGTGCAGTGCCTAGTAGTGCAATTTTCTGTATGTTATATGTGTTTGTAAGTCCTGGTGTTTTTGTTATGTATTTGTCTGAATATTTTTTTTATCATGCCTAATGCACCTACTATGATAGGAATTGTTTCTGTTTTCAGGTTCCACATTCTAGTTACCTCTATTTCCAGGTCTTTGTATTTTGAGAGTTTCTCCATTTCTTTTAGAGACACGTTGTCATCTGCCGGTATTGATACATCAATTAGAAAGCATTTTTTTCCTTCATGATCTCTGACAACTATATCTGGTCTGTTGGCCTTAATTTCTCTATCTGTGTGTATCGGCATATCCCAGAGTATGGTTGCTTTCTCGTTTTCTGTGACCTTTTCTGGTGTGTGCCTATACCATCTTTTTTCTGTTGTTATTCCATAATGTTGGCATAGCTTCCAATGTATGTAGGTTCCAACTCTGTCATGTCTGTGAATATATTCCTTCTTAGCCAGGACTGGGCAGCTAGAGATAATATGATTTATTGTTTCTTGTCCATCTCCACATATTCTGCAGTTACTTGTAATATTTCTTTTCATTACATGTCTTTGGTAATTTCTGGTGGGGAGGCTTTGGTCTTGTACTGCAATTAAAAATCCCTCTGTTTCTGCTTTGAGTCCTGAGCTTCTCAACCATTGCTGGGATTTTTCTTTGTCTATTTCTTTTGCGTTTAGTTTAGTGCAGTATTTACCATGAAGGGGTTTTTCTTGCCATCGTTTTATCATGGCTCGTTGCTGTTCTATTTTTAGTTTGGATTTCATTTTTTTAATAGCTTTTGTTGTTTCTTCATCATCTTCTTCTTCTTCTTTGTGTTTATTAGGTGGTATAATTTCTTGTTTGTATTTTCAGCTTCCTTAAATACTGAGAACAGTTTTTTGTTTTGCTCGTGTTTTGCTGCTATCTGGATCAGTTTTCCTTCCTTATTATTATTATTATTATTATTATTATTATTATTATTATTATTATTATTATTATTATTATTATTATTATTATTATTATTATTATTATTATTCGATTTGACTCAAGATCGGTCTTATTCCTGGTAGAATTTATGTGGCTAACAATTTACTACTTGTAACCTTAGGTATCCACAGACTTTCCATAATCTTTCAAGTGCTCAAAACCCTTCTGATTATCTTCCCTGTTACTGAAAGGCAACATTTTTGTAGAAGATCTACACAATATTTAGTCTTGGTACTTTTCGACACCATTCCTATCTCCTTCAACAATTTTCTATATTCTTAATCACAGACCCTAATGCACCGAATATTATAGGCACAACACTTACAGTTTTCATATTCCAAATTATCACCTCAAATTTTAAGCGATTGTATTTTCTAAATTTTTCGTTTTCTTTCTTCACAGATCTTGAATCAATCCCTCAGTCTGGTAAGTAAATTCGTTCTTCTTTGTCTATTATTGTTGTATCTGGCTCATTATTTTTCTAATTTTTTATCCACTTGAATTGGAAAATCTCATAAGATCTAGCATTTTTTCGATTTAAGTATTCTTTCTACCCGATGATTATACCAAGTACTTCCAGCTTCAAACCACCATTTCTGACAAACCCTCCAGTGCAAAACACCCACAACTTTGTTATGCCTCCATTTCTTATATTCTCCCTGAGCTATCAGGCGGTGGGGGAGGGCGATCTGCACCAATATGTGCCATTGTTTCATTCCAAATTCCACATACTCTACATTATGTTGACACCTTCACTCCATACATATATTTTCACATGTTGTCTATAGCACTTGATCTTTAAATGCTATAATAAGGCTCTCTGTTTCTTTTTCAATTGTTTTTTTTAAAACCAAACCTAGATTTTTGTGTCACATTATATTCTCGATGGCTTTTCAACTCCGACGATGCAAAGATTTCTCATCTTATCAATCGGCTTATCATGCTCTCTTTGAAATTTAGTCTTGTCCTTTTATCCTATTCCACACTTGATCACCTCTTCTTTACTCACTGCATTTAGTAATTTCTCTGTCCGTCTGTACACTGCATTTAGTACTGTCGGTCTGTACACTCCACTCTCTTCCACAACAATTAAAACTCTTCCACCCTGGTATCTCTTCAAGTACAACCGATTAATATCAGCTTTCATATGCTGGGAACCATACATTGTTAAGAGTTAAGTTTTTCTGTCAAGTTT